>NW_005842712.1:650494-657933 GCF_000455745.1 Alligator sinensis
ATGTCAGGTTAATTCAGACCATGGTACTTTTCCCATATTCATCACCCATCCCTTACTCTTCAACTTCCCATTCCATAGGTGATCCATTTCTGATCAGTGTGGCTTAAGCCTGTCCCTGTTTTTACATGTTTGATCAAATTGTATATTGCATATAATTCCTAATCTCCAGCCTTGCTAAATATCATATTCTGAAAATTTAATTATTCTTGGATTATAATGTAATTACCCATTTGTTTCATAAATACTTTTCATTATGAGTTTCAAATAGATGAGTAAATAGCATTAATACACACTAAACACAATTCTCCTCTTAGTGGAGCTTTGTACTGCGGGAACTGAGAACATAGGTTCATCTTTATGTATTATGCATCATTCAGTTTCTTTGCAGGTGTAGCAAAGATATCCAGAGATAGGCATATAGGCTGCCAACAGACACTGTGTTTATCCTTGGATAAACCAAATTATCCTGGGACAAAGAGCATCTGTACAGACACCCATGTCCATTGTCCCAGGATAATCCTAGGAAAGTTTCCCAGATATGTAGTAGTAACAGTTTATCCTGGGATATGGAAAAGTACATCTGTACGGTTATCCTGAGATTACATTATTGAATCAATGGCAGAAAAGTGGCACTACATTCAGTTGCTCACTAAACCCTGATTAGAAGGATGATGTATGTACACACCGATTCCAGGGTATTTTTGTTCTGCAACAAATACAAGCACAAATTATCCATGGACAAATGCAGCATCTGTTCCTACCCATAATACATTATGTTGTGAAGAATGAGGGAAGCATATTATATATACCTCAGTTTATCTATGATATGCCCCACAAATGCAAAATTAACTCAAATGACTCTGTAAGACAGGGAAAGGAAAGCTAATAAAAACTGGAGCACTGCCAGTGTAAAGGTATCAGGTGTCCTGGCACAAAGGATGGGGAAACTATGAAGTGGGAAATATCCCCCAGTGCAGTGCCCACTAGGTAGACAAAGTTTCTTTTTCCCAAAGAGATAAAATGAGGTGGTATGCAACATGCAGGCTCCAGTGATGACCCAAGAGATGTTGTCTTCAGAGAACTCGAGGCAGACAGTGAGGGTGCACCACCGTCCCTTGAGGTAGACAAAGGCGCCGTCCACCAACATATGAGTCTGAACTCCTGATCTGCCCAGTCCTGTGCCTCCTCATGCTTGTCCCATCCATCCTTATGGATCATGTCCTCTGCCCACCACCTGTCCTTCTGGGCAACGTTCTGTGCCTGCCATATCTGTGTGTTTGCCTGCCAGTCCTCCGCAACCATCACCAGCTGGTCCAGGAAGAGGATCCAATCCTGGGTCCTCCTTCTGTGGAGCTGGTGCATCTTTAGGGCCCCCACTGTGGGTGGCAGAGACCCTGAGGCTGCATCCCAGCTGCCAACTTTGGCCTTGCCTCCATGTACAGCTACAGGGCCTGCAGAGCCATGAGAAAGAAGCTGTTAATGAGAGATTGCAACATTTCTGAGATAAGATGCTTTGTACCAGGGGCTCTGTCATTATTTTAGCCTCAGATTGGGGGTTGGGCATGCACAGATGCCCAGGGACCATGGTAAGTCAGCTGGGCAGACCTGGGCTAGGTGGCCACCAGCTGAACCCCCGCCCTGCTCACTCTCCAGGGGCCCATTCCAGACTGGGGGCAGGAGAGGCTTTCAACTCTGGGGCCCTGGGGTTGAGCTCAGGCTGGCCCCCTAGGGGCAGGGCTGACCAGGAGCAAATTTGCCCCTGGTTGGCATCTATACATGCCTTTCTGTGCAGTAAGTCCTCATGAGTAAATTTGCTATTTGCATTTGCAGGTAGCAAATTTACTTATGAGTAGTGAAGTTTACTGTGTGGTAAGTATGTGCACATGTAAATGCACATGGTTACTGTGCAGTAAACTATGCTATTACACAGTAAAGTGTCTCGTGTAGACACACCAGAGAGTTGCATAGGACCCAGTGTTGCCTGCAGGTACTTGATTCTAAGACAAGGCTTCATTTCCCCCCATGATGAATGGGGAAAAAAAACCAACCTCATCTTGGAACCAAGTACAGGTTTCCCTTGCTTTATGTGGGTTCTATATATGCAAATTTGCTCTTATGCAATGACCCTTTTTATACCCAAAATGTGTTATATGCGAGGTAAACTCATGCGATTGGCATAGGTGTGCTCCCCCTCCCCCAAGCAGGTAAGTCTGTGGGGGGAGGGGAAGGCTAGGGCCTCACTCACCCCAGCCCCTGCTGCAGTGGCCCTGTGAGCAGCTGATGTCAGCTGCCTGCAGCTGTTGGGCTTTGTCATGCCCCAAAACCCCCAGGGCTCTGCTTGTCCCCACTCACCCTGGCCACTGGGCTGTGCCATGGCATGGTGCGGGCAGCTGGCATCAGCTGCTCCCAGGGCTACTGCAGCAGGGGCTGGGGTAAGTGGGGACAAGCAGAGGAATGGGGGGGCATACAGCACAGCACAGCTTGTCCGTGCTCACCCCACCCTCTGCTGCAGCATCCCCATGAATGGCTGATGCCAGCTGCTTGCAGCTGCTCGGCTGTGCCATGCCCTGAACCCCCCGGGCCTCTGCTTGACCGCACTCATCCCAGCCCCTGGTGAAACAGACCTGGGAATGGCTGACGCCAGCTGTGGAGGGAACTGTCAGTGTGTGCGGGGTGGTGGGGGGTGGCAGCATGGCTCTTTCTGCTACACGCACACCAAGAGGCCTGTGAGGCTGTGCTGGGCTCTTCCCAGGGGGTATGCCCCCAGATCTGTGTGCAGGAGGACAGCAGGCTGCTGTCCACCACCAAGAAAAGCCTAGTGCCGCTGCCAGCCCCAGCCTGCAGCAGGAGCCTGCTCTCCTCCTGCATGCAGATCTGGGGACACATGACCCCTGGGAAGAGCCCAGCACAGCCCCTCAGCCCTCCCAGGTTGCATGCAGCAGCAGGAGCCACATCCCCCACAACCCTGCACTCACTGACAGTTCCCTCTACTTTGCTCACTGCTGCAGCCCTGGGAGCAGCTGACACCACCTGCCTGCAGCCCTTGGGCTGCACTGTGCCCCTCCCCGCACCCCTTCCAAAGTCCCAGCTTCAATCCCTCCCTCTCTCACTGCCATGGGAATCTATCCCTATATGTTACGTTATAAACTGGTTCCCTTTATGCGAATTCAATTTATACACAGTTTTCTGGGAACGCATGTACTGCATAAAGCATGGGGAACCTGTAAATATGGTAAATTTTTAAAGAAAATTAATGGAGCTGCTATTTCTATTGATAGTTCACCTGGACCACTTGGCAGGGTAGAGTTGCACCTTATAGATATACTGAATCAGAGATGCATAAGCTCTGTGAGTAAAAGCTTACTTCATGAAAGGTTATACAAGGACATGCAGAGAGCAAGCTATCACATGGTGTGTACGTCTACATGTGTACATTAATATGCAGCAACAAACTCCAGTGCATATCACACTGAAGTTCATTGCTCCCAGGTACTGCATTTACACGTGCACCCAGGACTGAAGCATGTTGAGCAGGGTCAGAGCATCCCTGGCTGGCAGGGGATCAGAGTGGGGTGGAGGTGGGGTGGGTCAGCCTGCCAGTCCTGGGCTACTCCAACCTGGCTCGATGTGCTGTAGAGGGGCTGGCCTGCTCCAGTCCAGGGTTAGCCAGCAGGTGTGCCTTAGCCACCTGGGTCAGCATCTATACATACGTTGCTTTGCATGAAAAAACTCTGCAGCAGGCTAGTGCTTGTATTTACAAATACTAGCCTGCTGCATTTGTTATTAGTTTACCTCAGCCTAATAGAGCCACACATGTAGACACTGAGACATTTATTGTGGAGCTAATTAGTCAACTCCTCAGTAAACATCTCATGTAGACATGTCCAGAGAGAGTGATCTGAATGTAAAAGACAGGGAAGGAAGGAGACAGTGTGGGATGGAAGAAGAGAGGGCACTGCTTACACAGGCAAAGGGTAGTGACAGGTAGGCCAGGGCCCAGGCCACAGCTGGGATCCATTGCCTGCACACCTCAGAAATGGGCATGGGTTTAGTGGGAAGGGGTGTGTGGGGAGCAGATCGTGGCTCTGCCCTGGGGTCTGGCCCCATGCTGTCACAGCCCCAAGATTCTGGCCCTGGCCCTGGCCCCAGCCCTGGACATAGGTCCTTTCCCACCCACGTCTCCATCCCTGTGCACCTGGCTGTGTGTGTGGCTCCCAGTTAGTTTCCATGGAGACCCTGGGATTGCAGGACGGTGACAGCACAGGGCTGGGGCAGAACCACAATCTGTTCCTTGCACATCCCTGCTTGTAGAAGAAGGGCCCTGCCCCGATCTGGCCCTGGCTCCATGGCAACCTCCTCCTGAATCTGCAAATAACAATTTTAGTAATGCAGTATCAGGATGGTTGAAAAACATCAGTCAGTTCATGCAGGTGATGAATTCTGGCCCTCTGCCTACTCTGACTTGTATGTTTATATTATCACTTCTTCAAAGTAGGGACTGCCTTTTAATGTTACTCTGTTGTGGGACCCTGTTATTGTTTGGCCTACAGAAAGTAAAACAATCCATGCAATTCTATTTTTAGCATTTTATTTCTATATAGAGTCAAATACTGCCCTCATATGTCTTGGTATAGCCCAATTATAGCTGTGTCTGAAAGAGCAGAATTTGGATGTTCATGCATAATATAAAAATGCAGTTAAATATGATTGAATATATCTTATTAGATTGAAAAATATGTCCCGGTATATTGAGCTAATAAGTATGAAGGACATTAGCTTTGAATGCTATACACCCATTCTAGATGAGAATATGTAAACTACTGTAAAAGCAAAAGGACTTTGGGCTCTTAAGTTTTACAGCTTTTAAACCTTTATTCTTTAATTAGTTTTTGTATGTGGTATTTAGTTTATTTTTTTAACAATGTAGAGGTGACTCTTTTTGCCTTAGGATATCCTTGGAAATGAGCTGTATCATTTCAATGAGTTTATCCTGATGACACATTTTAAAATAAATAATCTCTGTTGCAGTTTTATGACTTGCCAGCTGTGCTAAAGAAAATCCTTTGAAAAAATATTTAATTCAATGGGCACTAGCTACTTTTAAAGCTTGAGAACACAATACAACTACAGCACAGCCTTCTCAACCTTAACTGTAGTGTTGCTCTGGAGCAATCGTGTTGCGTATGCCAGCAGTTCCTATGCTATCGTACCTCACATATTGACTTAATTCTCTTCCCTTAGGAATAATTCTTGTATCTCCAATTCAATGATATTTATTAATATTGGATTCTTGTTAGTGAACAGTGTCAAAGTCACTGTATTATTTACATTTTATAATATATCTGTATTAGGGACTAGGGTTTGGCTTACTCTTTTATGTGGGCTTTGATTCATCATGTACATTTGTGTTGGTATACAGAATGGACTATGCTGGATTGCTTAGAGTACACACTTCTGGGGAAAGGGACCATCTTTTGTCCTTTTGAACTTACAGTGGTGGAGTCCTGTACATGCCTGGGTTTGCACTAGTGTCATAATATATATAATTCATAAATATCATTTATGAATTTTGATAGGATAATTACTGCCAATACTAATACAAATAATTTTCACACCAAAAATATGTTTAGAGAATATTGAGGCTGCAAAGTTAAATATTCATAAGTCAGGAAATGCCAACGTTAAGAATGCAAGGAAATCCTTAATTCTCTCTTCTTGAATGTTCAGGTGGTCTTTAATGACATGAACAAAGATATAATAAGTTCTGTGGCTGTAAGTTTAAACACAATACATTTATAGGAGAAATAAGGTATGGAACTTTAATGAGGAAGGTTGTATTGGATCTTCCGATATTGAAAAATGGGAGCAGGTGGCTGCTGTGACTCTGAGTAGCCCGGAGTCCAGGCTGGGCCAGAGTCAGACCCACAGCAGCCTCCTGTCCCTCGCTCCACTCCATATACAAATAGATGATGAGGGGCTTTTTTCCTCATGCTGATTGATACGGAAAGCCTGGTTTTTTAGCCAAGTAAATACAATAATTCCTACTTCAAAACTTCCTTCCTGGTGTGATTCAAGACAGCCTTCCAATACTTAGATTCTATACCTGGAAAATTATAACAAATATATACATTTTCCATATATTTAATCTAATTGTTGGGCTGGGGGGGGGGTCTTTTATATTCAGGGTCATCTTATATTCAAGTAAATAAGGTAATTCAGGGAAATCTTCTGGCCTATGTTATTCAAGAGACCAAATGATATTTTTGGAATTGTCCATTCCCACCTTAAAATCTATGAATTGCATACATAGATATGTACCTCATTCAGTGCACAGGATGAATAGTGAATAGCAGATTGGGTTGGATGGCCTATTTATTTTTGAACACCTTACCAAAGCAGAAATGAAACAGTAATCTGCTTGCAGTCCAGCAGTATAAAAAAATAGAAATTGATTTGAATGAAAGTGATTACCTGTAATACTTAACATTAGTATAAATTGTTTGTGGATATAGCATTTAATCCATTTTTATTATATCTTCATTTTGCCATGATAATGTTCCTTCCTTCAGTGTTGTTTGAGGTAAACAAGGCATATGCAAATATACATATTTAAATAATAGCATGTTTTTGCGTTATCTTCATTAGCTGTGAACAGAACAGGCCCTATCTAATACGCACCGAAGAAACTAGAAAACCTCTCCATATATGTAAGCAGCACTATTTGTATTTGTGTCATTGTGTAAATGGGAGAAGTGCAGATATCTGTGGCAATAGGGGATGGGAAGTGTGTATATGCATGTATGCATGTGTGTGTGTGTGTGTGTGTGGCACTAGGACTATTTGAGACTATGGATGGGGACAGCTGAGGTGTCTATGGGTATGTCTACACTGTGTCCCCAGAACTCTCAGGGAGGGATATGCCTGAGTATGTCCCACCTATCCACTCCTACTCTTGTACCTCAAACCTCAAAATGCATTGATTAACCCACTTCAGGGGTGGCCTGTGTGGCTTCTCTCAAGTAGACCATGAATAGAACTAAGATCAGGCTGGGAATAAGTGGAAGTCAGGGAGGGTAAAGAGGGTGGAACACTAGCAAGCACAGTCCAGAAGGAAAGGTGCAAAGGTATAAAAAAGAACAGGTGGGCTAGGGATAGACATTACACATAAACCAGTTTAAATGCGGTGAGTAGGCTGAGGGGGATCAGGGAGGCAGAGGACGAAATTGATGCCTATTTCTGTTCCCTGCAGGCCCGGTCGCCCATGGTACAGCCCCCACAGGAGTCGCAGCCATCGCTGGAGTGGAAGATGGTGCCCAAATCTAGAGCTGCTAGGCAGAGAGCGGTGGAAGCCCCCCAGGTTCAGCTGGGGAACAGATTTGATGCCTTGGCAGCGGCGACGGATGAGGGCAGAGGGGTCGGCCCTGCAGGGGACGATGCCG
>NW_005842712.1:658060-673991 GCF_000455745.1 Alligator sinensis
CTGCAGACCGGTACCCCATGGTTGTCGTCCATGTGGGTACGAACGACGCGGCAAGAGGCAACCCTGACCGTATTATGAGGGACTTCGAGGCTCTGGGGACCAGGCTGAAGGAGACGGGGGCGCAGGTGGTTTTTTCCTCTCTCCTTCCGGTGAGGGGGCGGGGACAGAGGCATGGGACCTGCATTGGTGAGGTCAACCAGCGCTTACGCAGCTGGTGCCGCCGGGCAGGCCTTGGGTTCCTTGACAACGACCCATGCTTTCGGGAGGGGGGATTGCTGGGGCGGGATGGGCTTCATCTCTCCCCTAATGGCAAGCGTATCTTCTCTTCCAGGTTGGCTGATCTCGTACAGTGAGCTTTAAACTAGACTCGCCGGGGGAGGGGGCTGCAAGAAGACGAGGAGACGCCATCAGGGCAAGGGGTGCAAAGGTAAGTAATGGGGGTCTTGCCATCAGGGCAAGGGGTGCAAAGGTAAGTAATGGGGGTCTTGCCATCAGGGCAAGGGGTGCAAAGGTAAGTAATGGGGGTCTTGCCATCAGGGCAAGGGGTGCAAAGGTAAGTAATGGGGGTCTTGCCATCAGGGCAAGGGGTGCAAAGGTAAGTAATGGGGGTCTTGCCATCAGGGCAAGGGGTGCAAAGGTAAGTAACAGGGGTCCTGATGGTCTGGCTAATCAGGGGGTGGGGGGGCACACAGTCTTGCAAGGCCTTAAATGCCTGTACACCAATGCTCGTAGCATGGGGAACAAACAGGAGGAACTCGCCCTCAGAATAGCTAGTTCAAATCCAGATGTCGTAGGGTTAACAGAGACATGGTGGGACTCATCCCATGACTGGGCAGTTAACATTAGGGGCTATAGGCTGTACAGGCGGGATAGAGAAGGCAGAAAAGGGGGGGGGGTGGCACTTTATGTCAAGGAGCACTACACATCCTCTGCCAGCAGTATGGGGTCAGGGGAAGGGCGAGCTGAAGTGCTCTGGGTCAAGATCCAGGGGGGGCAAGGCGAGAGGGATTTGACGGTGGGGGTCTATTACAGACCCCCCAATCAGGAGGAGGAGCTGGACAGGGAATTTTCAGGCCAGCTTGCGGAGACACTAAAAGCAAGGGATGTAGTTGTCATGGGCGATTTTAATTACCCGGACATCTGCTGGGAGGAGCAGTCAGCCGGGACGGACCGCTCCAGGAGGTTCTTGGCCGAGTTGCAGGACCTCCACTTGATTCAGGAGGTGCACAGTCCCACCAGAGGAGATGCTCTGCTGGACCTGGTCCTGGCCGCAGGCGACGACCTGGTAAGAGGCCTCCAGGTTCTTGACCACCTGGGCAATAGTGATCATCGCGTGCTGGAATTCACCATCCAGCGTAGAGTGTCAAGGGCCCGCAGCAAGGTGGTGGCCCTAGACTTCAGGAGGGCCAACTTCAGTGAGATGAGGAGATTAGTGGGAGAGGAACTGGGGTCCTTGAGGGCAGAGGAACTCAGCGTCCAAGAGGAGTGGTCGTTCCTTAAGGAAACGATACTCGGGGCCCAAGGGGTGTCCATCCCGACAAGAAGCAAGGCGGGCAGGAGTGTCCAAAAGCCCCCCTGGCTCACCAAGGGTGTCCGGGAATGCCTGCTTGCCAAAAGGGTGGCGTACGCCCGGTGGAAGGGGGGTGTAATCTCCAAAGAGGAGTATACCTCCTCTGCTCGGGCCTGCAGGCGGGCTGTTAGGAAGGCCAAGGCGGAGATAGAGCTCGGATTAGCGTCCAGGATTAAGGATAACAAAAAGTCCTTTTTCAAATATATTGGGAGGATGAAGAAGGCGCCGGGTAATGTGGGGCCCCTGCAGGATATGCGGGGCAATCTGGTGGTTGCGTCAGAGGATAAAGCGGACCTCTTTAACCAATTCTTCACCTCCGTTTTCTTGTGCAGGGACCGGGACTTCCCTGCTGTGATAGAAGCCGGACGCGAGGGGATCGCCTTCAGACCTCAGGTTGGGGAGGACCGGGTTAGAGAGCTTCTGGAGGGGCTGGACGCGTTCAAGTCAGCGGGTCCGGATGCTCTCCACCCCAGGGTGCTGAGGGAGCTGGCTGGGGTTATTGCAGGGCCCCTGGCACGGCTCTACGAGCGATCGTGGTGCTTGGGCCAGGTGCCAGACGATTGGAAGGTAGCTAATGTGGTCCCCATCTTCAAAAAAGGGAAAAGGGAGGACCCGGGCAATTATAGGCCCGTCAGTCTTACCTCAATCCTGGGGAAGCTCTTTGAGAAGATCATCAAGGAGCACATTTGTGATGGGCCGGCATCCGAGATGATGCTCAGGGGCAATCAGCATGGATTTATTAGGGGGAGATCATGTCAGACCAACCTGATTGCCTTTTATGATCAGGTCACAAAGGCCATGGATGCAGGTGTCGCGGTGGATGTAGTCTTTCTGGACTTCAGCAAGGCCTTTGACACCGTCTCTCACCCCATCCTAATTAGTAAACTAGGCGACTGTGGCATAGATGCCTACACGGTCAGATGGATTGCAGATTGGCTGAAGGGTCGCACTCAGAGGGTGGTGGTGGATGGATCATATTCGACTTGGGGGGAGGTGGGTAGTGGAGTCCCTCAGGGCTCGGTCCTGGGCCCTGCGCTGTTCAATGTCTTCATCAGCGATCTTGATGTTGGGGTGGAGAGCAACCTGTTTAAATTCGCTGATGACACCAAAATTTGGGGGGAGGTGAGCACGCTAGCAGGGAGAGAGAGATTGCAGAAGGATCTGGATAGGTTACAGGGGTGGGCAGACAGGAACAGGATGCGTTTCAATACGGACAAGTGCAGGGTGCTGCACTTGGGTAGTAGGAACCAGCAGCACACTTATACGATGGGGAACTCCCTACTTGAGAGCACGGAGGCGGAAAGGGATCTTGGTGTCATTATTGACTCCAAGATGAACATGGGCCGACAATGCGAGGTCATGGTTGGCAGGGCTAACCGGACCTTGTCGTGCATCCACAGGTGCATCTCGAGTAGAGCCAGGGAGGTGATCCTCCCCCTCTATGCGACGCTGGTCAGGCCGCAGCTGGAGTATTGTGTCCAGTTCTGTGCGCCCCATTTCAGGAGGGATGTGGACAACATGGAGAGGGTCCAGAGGAGGGCCACCCGCATGATCCGGGGACAACAGGGCAGACCCTACAGTGAGAGACTGCGGGACTTGAACCTATTCAGCCTCCACAAGAGAAGGCTGAGGGGGGACCTGGTGACCGTCTATAAACTCACTAGGGGGAACCAGAAGGGTTTGGGGGAGACGCTGTTTCCCCTAGCCCCTGCTGGCATAACAAGGAATAATGGGCACAAGTTGATGGAGAGGAGGTACAGATTGGACATCCGAAAAAACTACTTCACAGTCAGGGCGGCTAGGAGCTGGAACCAACTTCCAAGGGAGGTGGTGCTGGCCCCTACCCTGGGGATCTTTAAGAAGAGGCTGGATACTTACCTGGCTGGACTCATTTGAGTCCCGTTTTTGTTTTTAGGGTGAGTGGTTTTGTTTGTGTTTTTGGGTTGTTCTCCCGCCCTGGCGGGGGGTCGGGCTAGAAGATCTATTAGGTCCCTTCCAACCCTAAAACTATGAAAAAAAAAAAATGCTCATTGGCATTAATGCTAGCTTGAGTTTGGAGCAGTTATATGTTAAGACTATACACCGTGATCCAGGAGGATCGACGGTTCCCACAACAGTTTCTAAATGTTAAACTAACCTTTTCTGAATGTCCTTGACCTACTCAACTGTGACTTGCCACTAGAGGGCTGATAAGTAGGGGCCATATTAGGAGCTACAGCTCTGAATTGCCACTAAAGGGCTGGTAAGCCAGGATAGGCTTCTATCCCTGCTCTAGGTGGAGGTGTATAAGAGATGGGTTGGGGGGGAGGCAGGAAGATGAAGCTGGGAGGCAGAGAGTTAATGGGATGGGGGTAGGTAATGAAATGATAGGTAGAAAGGAAATGGAGGTGTGGGAGGATGTGAAATGAAGGAAGTCAACACTAAAGGATAAAATAAAATAAAATAAAAACAAGGAAAAAAAGAAGAATTTTAAAAAGAAATAAAGAGGTAGTAAATTGAATAGTTTCATAGATATTTCATACATGTTGGGGGCTGGAAGGGACCTTACAGATCATCAGGTCCAGTCCCCCTTCACTTGGGCAGGAAAGACTGCTGGGGTCAGATGACTCCAGCAAGGTAGGCATCAGGATGCTTTTTGAAGATTTCCAGGGTGGGTAACTGTACCACCTCTGTGGGGAGCCTATTCCAAACCCGGGATACCTGACTTGTAAAGAAGTTTTTCCTTATGTCTAGTTTGAAGCAATCTTCAATCACTTTGTGCCCATTATTTCTTGTCCTCCCCTGAGGGGCCTTGGTGAATAGTTGGTCCCCCAGGCCCTGATGTATTCCCCTGATATACTTATAGGCTGCCACCAAGTCCCCTCTGAGTCTTCCCTTCTCCAGGCTGTACAGTCCCAAGTCTTTCAGCCTCTCCTCATACGACCTGGTCTCTAGGCCTCTACTCATATGCATGGCCCTCCTTTGGACTTTCTCAGGCTTCTCCACATCGTTGCTGAAGTGTGGCACGCAGAACTAGACACAGTACTCTAGCTGTTGGCTCACCAAGGCAGAGTAGAATGGGAGCATGACATCCTTAGCCTTGCTCGAGATGCCTTGGTAGATGCATGCCAGTGTTTGATTCACTTTGCCATCTACAGCATTGCATTGGTGGCTCATGTTCATTTTGTTGTCTATCATGACAACCAGGTGTCATTCAATTGTGGTGCTGGCAAGCATAGCAATGCTGACCTTCTAAGTGTGTTGTGGATTATTCCTCCCTAGATAGAGCACTTTACATTTCTCTGTGTTAAATGACATCAGGTTGAAATTGCCCACCTCTCAAGCCTATCCAGGTCAGCCTGTATTGCCAGACTATCCTGACGCATGACCATGCTCCCCCATAGTTTGGTGTTGTAAGTGAATGTTTCTGGTTTAATACCCAAATCCAAATAATTGATGAACATGTTGAAAATGACTAGTCTGAGTACTGAGCCCTGAGGGGCACCACTGGTCACCTCCTGCCATGACGACTTAGTTCTGTCAATCACTATTCTCTGGGTCCTACCACAAAACCAGTTACCTAGCCACCGGACCATAAAGTAGTTGGGGCTGCATTTTCCCAATTTAACCATGAGGACATCATGGCAGACCTGGTTTAAGGCCTTTTTGAAATCTAAGTATATGACATCAACCTCCTTTCCCCTGTCCAGGTGGTGAGTTAGCTGATCATAGAAGGAAATGAGGTTGGTCTGGCATGACATGCCCGTAATGAAGCTATGTTGGCTATCGTTCAGAATACTGCCTTCTGTTAACCTGTTAGAGATGGAATCTTTAATAATTTTTTCCAGGATTTTACTAAAGATTGAGGTCAAACTGACTTGCCTGCAATTTCCCATGTCTTCCTTTCTCCCTTTCTTAAAGATAGGCACCACATTGGCCTTCTTTCAGTCTTCTGGAACCTCTCCAGTTAAAGAAGGTATTAAGTTAAAAAAGGTCTTGTATTTTAATAAATTGGGATTTGGGATTAGAGTTTGGGGGTTGTTGGGCATGTTTCCTGGGGTGGCTGGGATCTGGGAGTGGCAAGGAAAGGAGGTTTTGGAGGAGCTATTGCCTCTGCCTCTGCTTCTGCCTCTGCCCCAGCTAATGGGACTCCTATCCATCCCCCTACCTTGTTCCCTCCCACATCCTCACTAGATTTCACTCCTGGACCTGACCATGGCCTGCAACCTGGCTATCTGGCACGTGCTCTGTGGGATGTTTGCACGGGGTTTTGCCCCTGGGCATGGGAAGGTCACACCCCCAGGGCCAGGAGGGGGAGTTGCCTTGGTGCCAGAACTGCCCCCTTGGCAGTAGAGTTCAGTGGATGGAAAATGTATCCACATAGTACAGGAGGGTGGGGTAGGGGACACTGGATCCTGGGATTCTGAAGAACTGCAACTTGGGGACAGCTCATCTGTGGGGGTGACCACACATTAATGGAACTTCAGCTTGGTAGCATGGATCAGAGATAAACCTCTCCAGGAATGGCATAAATTTCAGCTACCTAAAGTGTGCTTAAAACTAGTTTTAGGTGTTAACCTGTGGACAATCGAGGGGTTAAGAGCTGGTTATTACAGGCCATTCAGTAGAGGCCTGCTACCATTGTATTTCAATCATTCCCAATCACTCTCATTCATCCAGGAACCAATTAAGAAGGGAGGGGTACATGAATAATACAGTTGCAACACAGGAGATGCCCGGGCAGAGGACACAAGATGGAGGCTTGACATGCAAAATGGAAACTTGACATGACTTACGCTAACTTACATATATAGGCCTAAAACAGTAATCACACAATATAAAAGCAGTAGAAACATAATAATTATCACTTGTAATCATCATTATAAAACAGTGGATATCAATATCAAAATAGCAGGGAACTTATTTGCAAAGAGGGAGAGAAAAATAAAACTTACTACCTAAAATAAAATGTTAAAGTTTATCCTACATCTTAGCTTACTTATACTTATCTATAGGGAATAGAGAGGGAGAGAAAAAGTAAAAAATGGTTGGGGAAGGGGTGGGAATGCATTTTAAAATAAATAAAAAAAGAAGAACTGGTGGTTTTGCTACACCTGCAAAGAGTGAATCAATTCAGGCTCAGGCTTTTTGAATGTCTGTCCCTAGCCGTGAAGTGAAAGAAACCGTAAGACCAGTGAATGTTTGTAACAGCCTTCCAGTAGAAGTTGTGGCACAAAAACCTTGATTACTTTTCATGTGGACGTTGGTGAGGTTATGAAGTAGATTATTCAATGTGGTTGGTACAGTAGCATGGGAGTGGACTTGACCTGTGGGGTTCCTTTCACTGCTATGGCATTAGATTCCTATGTTGGAAGGAAAAGGAAAAGGGAAACTAAAGCAGGGACAATGTAGCCAAATACATGTTTTATTAGTAGCTATGAATCCCTGAAAAGAATGGCATTTCACAGACAGTAAGATGCAGATCCATGCCCCCGCAAGACAGGGGACTGTGTGCATACACAATATTAATTCAATATCAGATCAGGAACATACAGAAATTCCTAAGTAAATGAATCTACAGCGAGCCTGATATCTCTGACATTTAAAACTATGAGCCCCCCCTCCACGAGAGTAGTTGTCTGGGATGGCTGTGTTCGCAGTATTGACATGCAGGCCCTCAAACATTAAATCTTAAATCAAAGTTCCATCTCTCTAAAATGCAAGATAAATACTGTGAAATGATAAAGCAATAAAACCAGCACAGATTAAACTCTATATCTTGCAAACTGATTTATATACAATGTGTTAAATAACTGACATAAGAACAAAATGATTAGCATGCATTTTTCATGCGCCAAAGCTATCTGCTTAACAGCCTCATAGAATATATAGTACTTCTGGCTGAGTAGAAATGAAATGCTTTATTCATTTGGTTATTGATATTTGGAGGAGTGTTGAGGAATTTTAAACATTTTCCTGGATATTGTCCTCACTGCTGTCTGAGAAACTGTCTCTATCTTGAGGCATCACATCTAATTGATCTATCAGGCTTGCTTCTGTTTGCCTTGGCTTTCCCTATCTCGCATTAAGCTGAAGGGCTCAGCTGAGAAGGGAAGAAATCTGAAACTGTTCTCAAAAGAAACTCCAGATAACATAGGACTAGAAAAGAACCTTCAAGGCATACTCTAGTCAGCATGTTTTGATTTAATGATAGCAAATATCCTAGCTATTTGCTTGGAGAATTTATTCCTGGCACCCAAGACACTTAGAACAGTTTATAAAATTAAGAGGATGGTAATTATAACAGTGCCTTCCATTTTGTCTACTATTCCTGTCACCATTACAGTCCATGGTAACTCTTCTATAGCTCACTTTGAGGAGGAAACATCAAGTAGGTCCTGCAGAAAGCACTAGCTACTCATCCCTGCTTCTCTGCAGTTGGAGTTCCTCTTTTTCCTAAGCACTCATCAGCTTGTGCCACAGCTAACTGTTTCAAGCCCCTCTTAGCTAAGATTGTCTTACAAAAAGCATATTACTGGAACATTATGAAAATATGGTGGGGAGGGTGGGAACCACAAATACAGATGGAGACAGATATGTTTTTAGGTTTAAGTAATTATAAATGTAACTTAATTAGTATCAACATTTAGCTATGGAGCACTGAAAAGTTACCTGTGAAAAAGTTACAACAATTCCTAGTCTGATGTTCTCAGTTCCCAAGAATGAGATGTTACATAGGTCTGTGCTGGGTCCAGTATTATTTAATAGCTTCTATATTACTTTGAGTGATGGGGCTGTTAATGCTTCACATATTTTCAGATTACACTAACCTGGGTGGAACTGCAGATACTTTGGAGAGTAAAGGTAGGGTCCAGATTGACTTAATAAACTAGAGAAATGATCCAAAATTAAGCAGATGAAATTCAACAAGAACAAATGACTTGGGATGGAATAACTGCATGTATAGATACAGACTGATGAATGCCTGGTGAAGATGCAGTACTTCAGAGAATAACTTGGGGATTAGAAGCTGATGATGAGCCAACAGCGTGCTGTTCTTGAAAAAAGAAAGAAAGAACGAACAAAAGAAAGAAAAAACAACAGCATACTGAGTGTGTCTACACATGCATTTGATGCGGGACCAGTTTACTTGTGAGTATACTACTTGTAAGTAAATGCTTACTGGCAGATGTGTACATATGCAGGGATGTGGGAGAAGATTTTCTGCTCATGGCAGCAAACTGCTCCCACTTCTTGGGGCCCTGCAATGGGTCCCTTCTGCCACCAGGGGGAGCTGGAGGCTCGGGATGGAGCAGCCTGTGGCCAGAGGCCATCTTTAAAAACCAGCCCTGCTCCCTGGCCAGAAACAGTGTGCACAGTGTGGGGGCGGCATGCAGCAGCTCTCGCACTGCAGCCTCTGCCAGCCTGCACCTTGGCTGCTCCAGCCCCTGTCCAGGCTGTCATTGACCATCACAGAGCCTTTGTGAATGTGAGCACTGGCTGGGTGGGCAGTACCCATGACACCAGAGCAGCTGGTTCACACCAGGGATGCCAGACCTGCACCTGGGCGTTGTGGTGGTCCCACTCCTCCTCATCAGGGACCCTGCCTACGTGCTTCTCCCCTGGTCCACGTGGTCCTACACTGGCCAGCTGGACCCCCACCAGGCCCACTTCAACCACTGCCTGGGCCAGGCCCGTGCACTTGTAGTGTGTGCTTTTGGCTGCCTCACAAGATGTTGGCACACCCTCACTGCCTGCCTCAAGTTTGCCAAGGACAACATCCCCTGGGTCATTGTTGCAGCCTGTGTGAGGCCCAGGGAGAGCCCAGGGAGGAGGCTCCCTGTGAGGCCCAGGGAGAGCTCTTTTGTGAGGCCTGGGCATAGGAGGCATGGTGGTAAGAGGATGCCTGGCAGCAGGAGGATCACCTGCGGTGGCAGCAACAGCAGCAGCCCCCCCCCACTGTTGAGGCTCTGGGCAAGCTGCACAACTGCCTTCAGGGGCAAGGGTATCGGGTGCAAGACGTGCTAGATGACCTCCTCTTCCACGCCCCGCTGTAGCCCACATGGACAGCCGCCTATGGACTCCTGCCCCACTGGCCACCTCCAGCACCATGCTCACAACAGGCAGTTCTCAGGAAAACGTTTTATTGCCCTCACAAAAACAGCACCCCCGACCTCTGCCCTCCCAAATACTAGAGCCTATCCTCCCTCCCTCCCCAAAAACAGAGCCCCTCCACCACCCATCCCACCCACCAATAATAAAACAGCCTCTCCCCCATGCAAAATATTTACAATGTAGTTTGCGTGAGTGTGCCTTTCTGGGGTGGAGGGCTATGGGGTGGGGGCACCTAGGGGGCAGAGCCTGGGGACAAGCAGCTAGCACTCTGGCCTCTGGCTGTTCCTCCACAGGTGTGCACACCGTGGCAAGTCTGGCAGGTGTGGGCCTCGCCCACGGGCAACAGTGGCTGCTGATCCCCTAGTGGGGCAGCTTCCCTATGGTGGTTGTTGGCTAGGGCCAGCCAGGCCAATGCACAGTACTAGCCCTGCTCCACGTCCATGTGGAACCAAGGCAAGTGATGGGGCTCGGCCCAAGTGTGGGTATGGAGGGCTGGAGACTGGGGCAGGGCCTGGGGCAGGGGCTCCTGGCTGGTGGAGATGGCATTGGACTTCCATCCAGGCCCATGAGGGGGCCTGCTTCTGGGTGGCGGGAGGCTGCCAGAGGGAAGGCAGGGCTAGGGTTGGGGGCAGGGCAGCAAGTGGCACAAAGGTGACTGCCAGGGCCAGGATGGAGTCCAGCACACAGCAGTCATCCTTCATGGCCTGCACTTCCCTAGCCACAACTGTGCCCTGCTCCTGCAGAGCCTTCATAAACTCATGCTACAGGGCTAGGAACTGTGCCCTGAACTCCCAGTCTGCCCAGTCCCATGCCTCCTGATGCTGGTCCTACGCCTCCTTTCACCAGTCTCATGTGTCCTCATAATGTCCTCTGCTCACTACCTGACATGCTAGGCAATGTTCTTCACCTGCCATGTCTGTGTGGCTGCCTAACTGTCGCCGCAGCCATCACCAACTAGTCCAGGAGGAGGGCCCAATCCTGGGTCCTCCTCCTTCAGATCTGGCACGTTCCCAGAGCCCTGGATGTGGGTGGTGGTGACCCTGAGCCCACATCCCAGCTGCCAGCTGTGGCCTCTTCCCTGCATGCAGCTGCAGAGCCATGAGAAAGCTGTTTGTGAGAGTTTCAACATTTCTGAGATAAGATGCTCTGTATGAAGGGCCCTGTGCTGCTTGGCCTCGCATTAAAGGTAAGGAATGCACAGGTGCCCAGGGACCATAACTTGGCTGGGCAGGCCAGGGCCTAGGTGGCTAATGGTTGAGCCCCTATCCCCACTCGCTCCCCTGGGGCTGGTGGGCCACTGCTGGCTGTTGGCAGCCTGCCTCCCCCACTCCATTCCCAAGCCAGGACAGGCTAGGGTCCTGGCAGTACCTGCTGCCATGGCCCCAGGCCCTGCTACCCCTCTTCTCCTGCAGGCTAGCCTCTCTCCTGTGCTGCCACCTACCTAGCCCATGGTGCCTGGGCCTGGGAAGCATGGGGTTCCTGGACAACTGGGACAAGGAGCTACCTGCACCTGAACCCTCCCCACAGGGGGCCTCTCTCTGGAGACACACTGGGGCCAGTCCCCACCTTAGCAGTGCTGTACCCTGAGTATTTCTCCTGCTGTGCATGTCCTGGGCACTGCATGAGGAGCTGTTTGTGCAGACTGAGGGGTGCCTGACCCTTTACACCCTGCTACTGTTGATTGCCATGGTGCCCCGTGTGACCTGCACACCTGGCATGAGACCCTGAGCTTCAATGGTGTAAGGGGCAAGCCCGGGCTGCCCTGAAACCTCTGCTACTGCCTGGAGGGATATCTGTGGCTGCACTACATGTCCTTGCTCCATGGAGCCAAAGAGGACATAATCACTGGCATCGATAATTTCCATGGCATGTGAGAGGCCCATGTGGGGCCTTAGCTGTGGGGGCACAGGCTGTTCTGTCTCCTGCCTCCCTGCATGCTGTGGTGAGGGTGGTTGGCCTGGGCAGGTAGTCGGGGCTATCAGGGAGGGCATTCCCCCCATGCAGGGCTTACCATGTGGGTGGGACTGACATGCCTGGTGACTCTGGTCACTCCCAGCTAGCAGCAGTGGTGTGCAGCTCCCAGTGGTGTCCTTGGGTAGTGGGGAGTGGTGTGTTGGTGCCTGGCCATGGCCCCTGTCACCTGGGGAGAAGCTGGCACTGCTGGCAGCCAGTGGTGACATTGCCAGCTGCACCTCATGGCTGGGGCTGAGGTTGTGGAGCTGGCAGAGCAGGTGCTTATCTGGACTCCCAGAGCTGCTGGTGGAGGATTGGGGGAGCTCAGTGGGACAGGCTGCTGGTGCCCTGAGGGGCCCTCACATGGTGGGGGGTTCAGGCAGGCCACCTCTGCTGCTGTATACAGCATGGCTGTGGCCTGGGTCCTGGGGCACAGGGATCTCAGTCAGCTGCTGCATAAAGGGCATGGTCTTGCAGACACTTCCACAACCAATGGTTCTGGTTGGTGATGGTGACCCACTGTGCCCAGAAGGCCTTGAGCTTTATGCAGCACTACCACGCTGACCAGTCATGCCTACACTCCCACGTCTGGCCTGACAGCCCTTCATATACATGGGCATTGGAGCGCCCACCCCTCACGAACTGCTGCTGCACCTCTGCCTCAATCCACAGTGCCACAAGATCACCAGCCTCCTCCTGTTACTAGTCAGGGCCCTGAATGGTGGCGTATGGTTTTGGCAATGACACCATCAGGGCTGCAGGAGCACAGCACAGGACTAGGCACCTCATGGTGAGGCAATGTCCTGCAGTGCCTGCAGGGTCTGGGCAGGCTGCTGGGGGTTGGCTGCGGGAAGCTGGCACTGGCCCCAGGAGCTGGCTGCAGCTGGGACTGGGGGCTGGCAGGTCTGGTAGGAGCTGCAGCAGTCTGCAGGGCTGGATGGCATGGGCCTGGGAGCCATGTGGCACTGTGGTGCCAGACAGAGGCACGGGGTGCAGGCAGGTGGCACAGGTAACCTTTGGCCATTGCAGGGGCAGCAGAGGCCAAGAGTCCCTCCAGGCTCCCTGCGGTTGTGCCCTAGGCCTCAAAATACCTGCAGGCTTTTGAGGGCCACAGAGGCAGCCCAGCTCAGAGGCATGAGAGGCTCCTAGCCCTGGGGCTGAGCTCTAGCTGACCCCCTAGTGGCAGGGCTGACTGGGAGCAAATCTGCCATAAGTATTCACAAATAAATTTGCTATTTGCATTGGCAGGTAGCAAATTTATTCATGAGTAGCAAAGTTTACAACACGGTAAACATGTGTAGGAAACTATGCTCCTGCGCAGTAAAGCATCTTGTGTAGATGCACCCACTGAGTTGTACTAATGGGAGTGTTACTTGCAAATCGAGTGAAGTGATTCGCTCTGGCACTGGTGAGCCCTCACCTGCAGTACTGGATCCAGTTTTGGGACCCACAGTTTAAGAAGGATGTGGACTGAGTGGAAAGACTCCAATATAGAACAACAAACAAGAAGGCAAGATTTACAAGGGAAGGCTGAAAGAACTAGGGTTATTTAGTCTAGAGAAGAAAGACTGAGGTAGGATCCAACAACAGTCTTCAAATACCTGAAGAGACATTGTAAAGAGGATGGAGATGGGCTTTTTTCTGTGGCCGTAAAGGACACAGCTAGGAGCAATGACCTCAAAGTACAGCACAGGAGATTTGCTCTTCCCTGAGCCCACTGTTGTGTCAAAAGTGAAGGTGTACTTTACATTATCAACAGCCATTGTTGTTTTGGTCCCTTAGCATAGCCCCTTTTAATCATAGCCCCTGGCTCTTACATCTAAGTACTGCTACTTTTAAATTACTGCTTTGTATTCTATCTTTTTTTATTCTGGCTGTCATATACACATGCAACTAAACAAAAACATCGAACTCATCCATGACAGTTCATGATAACAGTCCCAGGAAATATATTGGCTTACTGAAATAACCACTAGAATGGCTTGTTACAACTACATTGTCATCAAGTTGTCTTTAATTAGTAAAATTCCACCATCAGCTCCAGCTATGCAGCACCATTTAGGCCAGGTACAGCCATTACACTTTTACTGGTATAAGTGATCAGAAACAGGTCTAAACCCATAACAAAGCAGAACTTCAGCACACGTAGACTGGTTTAAAAATGGTGGAACCAGGTCTAAGCAGTCTGTGCGCCCCCCACCCTGTCCTTTCACCAAAAAGCGAATGTGTATTCTGTTTGCTACTGATCAAAACTATGCTGCCTACAGAAAACCACATAACTTAGATCAATTCTACCTTGTGTTTTTTGAATGTCTGTACCTTGCCGTAAGGGCAGGAAGAATACATAAGCATATTGGATTTAGATTGGACATTAGGAAGAACTTCTTCACAGTTAGAGTGGCCAAGGTCTGGAACGGGCTCCCAAGGGAGGTGGTGCTCTCCCCTACCCTGGGGGTCTTCAAGAGGAGGTTAGATAGGCATCTAGCTGGAGTCATCTAGACCCAGCCCTCTTTCCTGCCTATGCAAGGGGTCGGACTCGATGATCTATTGAGGTCCCTTCTGACCCTAACATCTATGAATCTATGGTAGGAAAGTTTTGCCATTGGCCTAAGTGGGGTGCAGCCCTGTTTTTAATTTGTCCAGTCTGACATATTTCCTGGGAACAGGCTTTCTGTCTGCAGTTACCTCTTCTTATCTATCATCAAATCCTGCACCTGGAGAAGTTGTTCAGAGACTTGTACCAGTATGATGATGTGCATCTCTTAAAGTTCTATGGTGAATTTGGGCAATTTCAGATTCTCAGCTAAAGTTAGAAGCAATAAACATCGAAAAAATAAGAACTGTTTTTACATTGTGCCTTGTGAAAGCATGATTTTAAAAGGTCTGGAAAATGTGCATTCACATCTTTGGGCAGCTAAAGGAACCATAACATTGTAGAGTAGCTTAAGCAAGTTCCTATATGGAGTCACTTTGAATTTTGTCTAGTATTAATAACTTATTTTATATTAGCTGCATGCAAGTTGGGGCTGTCATCAGTTTATCATGCAGATGTTGAAAAGATTTGGAGCCTGAATTTGCTGATTAATTTGTTTAGCTTTATGACAAAATACTATTCTCAGATCAACTTCCTAGGAAGTGAAAGATAATCTGGCATACAATCTATTTTTTGAAATGTTGACATTAATAGCTTTCAATTTACCTGACTCTTCCTGTCAGGCTGTGAAGGTGAATGCTCTTTTTCTCAGATTGGCTCTGATCAAAATCAAGCTGAGGTCAACCATGGGACAAGAGATTGAATGGGTTATCACTAATGTCAATTGAGAGTGATTTGAGTCAGTCACTGCATTTCAGAGGCTTAGTTGGTGATTCTGCAACATCAAAGAGGAAGGAAGCTCTCTGTGAATCACCAGTTCTTGTTTCCTTGTGAATCAAAATACTCTACTTTAAAAAATAGCCTATATATTAGAAACTGTGTAACAATTGTTATGATGATGATGGTGATAATGATGATGATGATGATGACGACAAGGACAAGCCCTAGGCCAGTGAGGTTTGCCTAAGTGTTGAATAAATGAGGAAGGGCCTCAGGATTTGGTCCATGTTGCTGCTGATGAGATGCTAGTTAAAATAATATATTAAGTGATGTAAAGTTACACGGGTGTAGTGTGGTGATTTCCTTCCTGAGTTTGTCTCTTTTGGAGTAGATTAGGTGAAGAAGATGATTTCTAATTTTCTCTTACATAGTTGTGAAACATATTTGGAGTTGTGTGTAGTAGTCAGAGGACTGTAGATGATTAGTCCTCTGGGAACGATGTTGTGTTTCTTGCATAGGCTTAGAAAATATGTCACTGTTGAGTTTGGCTTCTTTCTTCTTCATGCTGCTATCTGGGGCCTGCTTTTAAAGACTGGAGTAGGTAGAGCCTGGTTCTTGCAGCCTTAGGGGATTGATTGCCCTGATTGCTTAATTGGGATCGGCTTGGCTCTGGGCCCTGATCTGAGCTCAATACAATATGCTTATGGTCTATAAGAGCAAAAATGATTAACTGGCAGGGCATAGTGTTTGATGGATAAAAGTTGTTTAAAATATAATAAGGTTTGTGTCACTAAGCAGTTCAGAAAGATCACAATGCTGAAGAGATTTTAATTGTCACATGATGTGTGTGGGAAGGTATCATATAATACTTTGTATCAAAGATGATAGTTCTGTAATAACAAGCACACCTTTCTCTGTAATTAGTTTTATAAAAATTAATAGGTGTGGCTGGATGGAGGGAGAATCCCCTGGAAGAGAGTGGAGTCAATGGCACATGGAAG
>NW_005842712.1:674001-688188 GCF_000455745.1 Alligator sinensis
TGTTTGAGGCTGGACCCTCACCCAAGATAATTGTCCATGCAACTATTGCACATGCTCAGTAGATTATGCACTGGCTGGGTCAATGTACAGCTACCTATTTATGTACTTGGGCACCAGTCTAGAGGAAGAGGGGCCTCTTACGTTTTCGCCCCAGTATTTGAGTGGTTGGGGTACATCCCCAAAAAGCAAGAGACCTGGGTTTTAACCCTCACTCCTAACTTTGTTCAGGGGTAGGGGTTGTCTGTCTGGCCAGTGTGCAGCCTACTGAGCATGTGCATATAGCCATGTGGATGTTTATGTATCTACTACATGGGTAATAGAATCACAAGCTATGGTTACATGCCAGAAATGCCACTTTTGTGCCACGTATGCAAATAGCATTTAGATACATAAATGGCAATACAATTTGGTCTGTCTTTTTCAATATAGACTATTCCTGTTTGGACCTACCCCCCTGTTGGCCCCTTCAGGATAAAAGCACTCCCCAGCCCCAGAAAGATGAGAAGAAAGAAGGGCTTACACTCTGTGACCCCTCTTCTGATCTCCAGAAAAGCAGCTGAAACTATCCCAGCCATAATCCTCTCTGTTGGCCACCTTCAGAAGAAGAAATAAAACCTACCCATCCAATGGGCAGAGGAAAGAAAGTCACTTGCAATTGTCCTTTAATATTCTAAGGCTAAGATGCTTCTGAGTGCTACAGGCCATAAAAAACCTCATCCCACCAGACTTGATTACAAATATAATCCAAATAATGGCTGTTTACCTGTCCCGGCCTACTGCTCCATCACTCTTTATCACACTCATTGGTCTCTCTGGGGGGAAACATTTTAAAATGCTTATTGAAAATGTATCTGTATTCTCTTTTTTAAAAAGTTTCTTTCATGTATCAAGGCAAAGAACTCTAAGCAGGTTAGCTCAGCATGAATTCATTCCCCGGTCAGATTCCCAAACCATTGCATTTTTCTAGCACCACATCTCTTAAAATATTATCTAAGACTATGTTTCTCCATAACTATTTTTAACATGAACTGCATTTTTCAGTTGCCTAGACTATCTCTTTACTCTTTTTAAAATAAGGGAGGTAGGCTTTCCACACTTCAATTTTTCCTGAAGCTACTGAACTTTTATAAAAATATAATTTAGAGGTTCACCAGTTTCCTGCCTTCTTTCTATAACATTTATTGATGCATATTATCTGGCCTTGAAGCTTTGTCTACTTTAAATGGGTCTAATACTTTATAGCCAACTCTTTTCTATGTATATTCCTTTTCTATTATCCCTAGGGGTATGATCATCAATAGATTTGTTCTCCAGTATCTTCTGCTATAAAGGCAGGGACAAAGTAAATGTTTGACCGTAGTGTTCAGTTTGGCATGGAAATGAGCCTACATTATTTCTTGGTCAGAGGTATATTTTTCCTTTGTAATTAGTTGATATATCAGTATATATGTGTGTATATGTATATGTATATATATACATATATGTGTAGATGAGACTTTATAAATGTGTTAATATAGAGGTGCGGTAGGCTGCAATCTGATGTTATTAAAGGCCTATTTTATATTTGCCCCCCTCAAGTTTTAGCTTGAAAAATATATTTGGCCTGAAAGTTGCCAGATTAATTCTGAAGGTAACAGAATTTTGGGTAAAATTGTTAAGATAGTCAACTTTTTTTTAGTTACAGGCCATTAACATTTACCCTGCAGACTGACATAGTTAACTACCTCCCCAATATGACCTTTCACCTTTGTCTAATGTGTCTCAGAAATTTATTATTACTCCTTCAAAGTTTATGTAGAATTGATGTAAACATTTTATAAGTACTGGTACAGAAATTACTACTGGCTGATGCTGGCTCTTAAAACAGTTAGTTTTCAAGATCAGGAATAGTAAATATTTATGAAAATACTAGTATTTGAAAACTAGACAAAATTCCCTATTAGAAAGGAAAGGAAAAAAAGGAAAAATAGGTGGGGCGTATTCAGAGTTGTTATCACAAATTCTTTCAACAGTTAAAGCAAAATATCAGGGTAATGTATTGCTGAAGGTAACAATGACAGAAACAGTGAGTTTTAATTGACAAATTCTTTTCACAAGACTTACAAATATATTGGGGTATGCATTTCTATTAGACTATATCTTTTCCCTAACAAATTCTTTCTGCATCTGTTTCAGACTGACTGGGAGAATGTGGATTTTAGTTCCCAATCATTAGCAGGGTCAGCTCTGCTCATTCCTTTAATTCAACAGGATGGTGACCCAGCCTACCCTTTCATTTAGTATTGAAACTATGGGAAAGATCCTCAGCTGGTGTTAATCAATGTAGCTCCAGTACAGCTGCTACTGCTAACAGCAGTTTAGAGGCTACCCTGATTCTTTCACTTGTTTTTGTGGAGAACATGGTAGAGTTCTGCTTGTTTTAAAGAAATATTATGTGTGACTCATTTTTAGGGACCTACCGAATTCATGATTAGTGGATTTCATGAAATCTGGCATTACCTGGAAAATCCATGGAATCCATGAAATCCAAAGAATAAAAACCTTACTAAACACTGTGGCAGCTCACTAGGGTGGGGAAAGGGGGTGCTGCTGGCTCAAAGGGATGCCAGAAAGATGGCTACTACCCCCCACCCTTCACTGCTCATTGCTTGCGAGGGCTGCCTACCTCGTGGTCCCGCTGCTCTCCATCAATTGGCGAAGGGCATGGCTGCATGACCCACAGCCCTTGCAGCCAATCAGCAGAGAGGGGTGGGACTACATAACAGGCAGCCCACACAGCCAATCAGCAGTGAGGGGCAGGACCTCCAGGCCCCTCAGTCAATCAGAGACATGGGGGGGGGGGGGCCGCACTGTGATCCACCCAAAACATGGCTGCTTGGGCCTGCATTCTGCTTGTGAAATCAGGGGGCAGCCCCTGCATATTAGGTAGGTCCCTACTCATTTTCCATGTTAACCATGTTTTGCTTGTTACCTGACAAGGAGTTAACTTTCTTCCAGTGAGACTTGCTAAGAGAGGGGAGTAGTTAATCAGTGGACTATTGTGTATAACATGTAATTCCTAGCACAGGGACAGTGGATGGTCATTAGGGTTGGATGGCTTCCATTCAACTGGAAATGCCTTCCAGAAAGGGAATCAGATTTTTCTCAAACTTCTTGGCAGGGGCTGTGATCTAGAGGTCTAGAGCTTCTTCAGGAACAGTACAAAAACAGCCATTGGTGAAGTCTCTCACAACCACCAAGGCTGAGAAGTTGGAGAAGGAACTCATGGACACAGAGAGGCTGGGCAGAAGAGAGGAACATGTTTCCATGTTTAGATTTTGGACCAGCATAGGGAAAAAGAAATTACATAGGAGAGAAGGAAAGAAACTCTGTAACTTGGAGGACAAGCCATGTGGGGTGGGAGGAAGGGGAGAGAATTTCTGGACTCCTGTCACATGTCTGACATATACCCAAAGAATGCTCAAGAGTAAGTAGGTAAAGGTAACGAAATACAGATGGATGTGTTTATTACTTTATCTAACTTTGTATTTCACATGCTTGCTAAAGTAATAAGACGTAATAGGAACCCTTACAAGGTTTTTAGGTCTGTTTGCTTTCATTAACAGTAAACAATGAGCTTTCATTGATAAGTTCTTTTCACAAGACTTACAAATGTCTTGGGGTGATGTATGTCTACTAGACTGTGCATTTTCCCATGTGTCTCTGAAAAGTGAATTGTAAATTGCAACCACAGAGTTGGTGGGCACAATATATTTAAAAAAAAGAAAATCTGGGAAAAGTCTAAAACCAAGACAGTTAAAGCAAAGAAATGAATAGTTATCAAAGTCTGTATACTATTGGCATAATAACCAGCAAGAGAGTAGACAGTGTAAAAATACGTATTTCATATATGGGTGGAGTAAGATTTTCCTGCATGAGTATTATACTAATGGGCCCCAATATGTGGTACATGATCAATACAATTAATGATTTGCTTTCTTGCTTTGAACATACAATTTTTTTAATGAACTGATAAATAAATGTGTGTGTGTGTGATTGTTGTTACCTTTAACAATTAATGTACCAACTTAATTGTTTTTAACACTTAAAAAAACTCTGATACGGGTATCAGAGGAGGGAGGCATTAGTTTGCCTTGAACATCTGTGGTCTATCACTTGAGATAGTTTGCTGTATGCTAACACTTCTGATGAGCTGAGCCTTTCATAGTTTATTTAATCTTGCCTTTTTTGGGGGTTCATGGAATGATTAATAGGTTCTGTGAAACACACATCTACCCTCTGCCCAAGTATGTCCTGTTTGATGTGTTCTCCATTATTAACTCAGGTTTCTGATAAGCAAGTCTTTCTGAACCATTTTTCTGCTGAACCTTATCAAGTCTTTTGTTGTTAAATTGTGTTATTTCTCTTTGCTGTCTTCTGAGTAGGGTGTTTTCTGAACTGGCAGGTTTGTATTTATAGGTTTCCTAAGTTAGCTGACCTCTTGTTTCTCATTCAGTGATGTCAGAATTCAAACATTGTTGCTGACAGCAGCAGGAATTTAGTCCTGTAGTTCATTTTTCTCATAGGCAATTTGTGCACATTGGAGCTGTGGGTAAAATTCTATCTAGTGACCACCGCATGCATCCTTTCAGAAAATGTCATGTTCAGAGGCTCCTATTTCCATGGACTTGCCTTGGCCACAGCAGAAACAAACCAAGAAAAAATAGGTGTAAGCAATTCAACAAGACAAACAGCAAAGCAATTAAGGCCTCAGAGAGTACAGTCTGCTTATGTAACAACTTTCTCCTCAAATTCAAGGATTCAAGTACAAGGTTGCATAAATAGTAATCTTCTTTCACAATACAAAAAGGGATCATGAAACTATTGCAAACTGCTTTTCACAAGCACTAGAACTGAATACACTACCAAATAAATTCCTACATATGTACTATCCAAAAATACTTATGCTTCAATATCTAAAGGTTCAGTTTGTTCTGCATGACCTAATGCTATTTCCACTCACAGTCACAAGAAGAGCCTGCATATTGGGAGGAGCCTGTATGGTCTAGGACGTTCTAGATTTCATGTCAGTGATGAGGCCCTGTGGAGAGGCAGGCTGGAAGGTCGGTGGAAGTCCCAGGTGAATTAAAAATGGAAGATTCTATTGAATCAAATAGACAAATAAATTATGTACCTGAAACAATATTCCCTATCTTATTTTTTTGGATAATAAAATCATTTTATTTTACTCTTCTAAATGTTTAGTCTTCAATAGGAGCATCTAAACATTCATTAATGTGTTTCAGGTAATGCGTATTAAATTCAGTACCTCCACTGTGAGGTACTAGAAGAAGTCTCATTAGCCTATTTGAATGTGCATTAGCTAAAGAACCCTTTTTTTGTGATGCCTTAATGCACATTCAAATAGGTTAATGCACATTAAAGTGCACACGTAGATGTGCCCAGTGTGTGGCAGTCTTTTGTATTGATGCACAACTATATTTTAGATGTTTCTAGATATAAACATGAAGTTTTAAAAGTAACACATGCATTGTTGGGTTAATGGTTGTGCTAATGGGATCTACCAGTATTCAAGTCTGTGTCTAAGCCTTGTTATGTACTAGATCAGATCCCTCATTGGTATGCTTATACTAGGTCCCCCATCACCACTTCTGGGTCCCTTGTTGCATGCTGGATCCCTCATCAGCATGCATGTTTTGGGTCCTTTTTCACTTCTGCCAGGCCCATCACTGTGACACGTTGGGTGCCTCACCTCATGATAGCTCCCTTGCTGCCACTGCTTGGAGCCTTGCCACATAATAGATCCCTTGCTGCTGCTGCTGCTCCTAGGAGCCTCACTGCATGCTGGAACCCTCCCTACTATTGGTTGGAGCCTCCCCATGCATTGGGTTCCTTGCCACATGCTGCATCTCTTGCTGAGTGCTGGGTCCCTTGTCACTGCAGTCGGGTCCCTCCCTGTAGCATGCAGGGTTCCTAGCTGACTCCTGAGGGTCCCTCCTCCCTGAGTGCTGGTCAACCCTTGTGGGGTCCTTTCCTGTTGTGTGCTGGCTGGGGTATCTCATCCCTGTGTGCTGGCCGGCCCTTGCTGTCCCTCCCAGCTGCATGCCTGGCCAACCCCTCCCCAGAGCACTCTGGCTACCTGGAAGGCAAGTGATCAGATCACTCCCGGCTGCTGCCTAGTTG
This sequence comes from Alligator sinensis, assembly GCF_000455745.1. Lineage (NCBI taxonomy): Eukaryota > Metazoa > Chordata > Crocodylia > Alligatoridae > Alligator > Alligator sinensis. The sequence continues at coordinate 680,185 of NW_005842712.1, forward strand.
TCAGGTACTGAGGCAACTCAGCATGTGCTGGCCAGGCTCCCTGCACACACCTTGAAGTGACCTGGCAGGCACCAGTCAAGCACCGTCCCCCTCAGTATGCAGTGTTTCTGGCCAGCATTTTCTGAGTTGCTTTGAGCTGATGCTCAAGCAGTGGCTGCGGGAGGAACTTGGCACACAGAAAGGGACCCACTTAAGCTGCCAGCATGTGCTAGATTACTCCAGCACCCATCGCTGGAGCAGCAGCTCAGAGCAACTCAGCATGTGCTGGACAGAAACCCCGCACGCTATGGGGACAGTGCCTGGCTGGTACCTGCCAGGTTACTTTGAACTGCATTGTGGGGTTTCCAGCCAGAGAGTGCCAATGCATTCTCTGGTTTCAGGTAAGTTGTATGTGATCATAAGATGAGGCTTGATTTTCCACGTGTTGAATGGGGAGAAAATCTCATCGTATAATCGAGCAAATATGGTATTACATTTCCTTTTTTCTTTTTTCATATTTGTGATAAACAGTTTGATTTGATCTCCTCATCAAGAGGTTAGATGTTGGTTACTATTCTATCAATATAAGTCTCTAGCAACCCATTTTCATTTAATTGGGAACATCTGGATTCAGAGAGGTATAACCAAAAGTAGAATTTCACCATGATGAACAAAACCAACACAAAACTTTCTTCCTATTTATCTGTATTGCTTAAATTGCCAGCCTCTATAGTTATTTGTAATATATCTACCTGGCTTTCTCTTTCTAAATATCTGACATGCCGTGGTTTAATTTTATTTAGAAAATCAAATGCTAGCATTAAAATACCTATAGGCTATGACATGTAGCAAGTGTTCCTTAAAGCATTTAATATTTAATTTGTTTGGTTGGGCACCCAAGTAATTTCTTATATTTTTTGTTTCCTGTCTGTATGACCTAATCTTTACCAAAAAAGGAAGCATTGGTAATAAGGACATTCACTTTATACTAATCGTAATGAGATAATCAGGCATAGGAAATTGTAGGATACTTGATACAATTTTTGATCCTACTTTGCAGTAGAAAGTATTAGGTTTATAAAAACCACAAAACAATTATGAATAAGAAATAAATCCATTAAGATCATGATTGGTTCATGGACAATTCATTAACAAACAAAGTGCCAAATACAACCAATAATTTGTTTTTAGCACATAATTTGATTAGCTGTAGTGCCAGTTTACATTATGTGTTTGAGTGCTAATGTGTCCATGGGGACCTCTGCAAAAATAATCTATGAATCCTGCAAACTCCTTAGCTCAATAAGAAGATACCACTGAGAAGCAAGAAGCATGAAAATCTAACTGAGGCATAACAACCAGGATCTGTGCCCTGAGTGATAAAGACAGCAGGGGCTGGGCTGGCAGCATGGGGGTGGGCTGATCATGGCAGTGGTTACTATTCTTACATTTCTAAGTAGATACCTGAGGCTGGTGCCCCATTCACCCACACCTCATCATGTTTCTAAACAGAATGGACTGCTGCTGTTCACCAAAAATGATCAGGTGAATTAATTTTTAATATTTTCAGGTGTATGAATTCTTTTATATTACAGTGCCAGGATGGAATAGGATGAGATGGCAATCACCTCACACAAAGAGGTAAGGCCCTGTTCTCAGCCAGGATGGCTGATCGGCTGGACAGGGCTTTAAACTGACTTTGCTGGGGGACAAGGAAACTCCAAGTGGAGCATGCCTGGGGACTGGCACACAAGAAAGCTCCCTTGTGGAGGACACTAGCACAACTGTTTCTGAAAATGCTAACCAAACAGTTTTCCCAAAGCATTTCAGGAAAACAAGGGTGTCAGTTGAGGGCCTCAGCTGCCTGTACACCAATGCCAGGAGCACGGGGAATAAGTAGGAGGAGCTAGTCCTCCTGCTCTCTAGTGGGCAATATGATCTGGTAGGGATCATGGAGACCTGTTGGGACTCTTTGCATGACTGGAGAATAGCCATAGAGTGCTACACCCTGCACAGAAGGGACAGAGTAGGGAGAAAAGGTGGAGCGGTAGCTCCCTATGTGAGACAGCTGTACACCTCTCTGGAGGCGGACACTGGAGGACTCTCTGGAGGCTCTAAAGATAAGTAGGTTGAAACCCTCTAGGTCAAGCTGGGGGGGCTGGGGGGAGAGGCGAGAGAGACCTAACTGTGGACATTTACTACACCTAACTGTGGACATTCACTACAGGCCACTGAACCAAGGGGAGAAGCTGGATCTGGAGTTCTCTTGAGAACTGCAAGTGCAAGGGACTTGGTAGTCATGGGTGACTTCAATTACCCAGACTGGGAGGAACACTTGGCTAGGTCAGATCATTCACACAATTTTCTGACTACGATCAAGAAGCTCTTTCTGACCCAGGAAGTGCAAGGGCCAACTAGCTGCAGCTTTCTCTTGGTCCTGGGAGATGATCTGGTGTGTGGCTTGAACATTGAGGGTAACCTGGGTGATAGCGACCATGAAATTATCAGGTCCACCATCCACTGCAAGGTCAACAAATCAACCAGCAGGATTGAAGTCCTGGACTTCAAGAATGGTGACTTTGACAGGCTCAGAACATAAGTAGGGGAGGTGATGAGGGACCAGGAAGAGAGGGCAAATGGGGTGCATGAAGAGTGGTCTTTGCTCAAGGACATGATCCTCAAAGCACAAAAGAACACCACTCTTGCAAAGAAGAAAGGTAGCAGGAGGGCTGGGAAGCCCTCCTGGCTTAATAGGGGCATTGTGGTCCTCTTAAAAAAAGAAAAAAGAGGTATATACACAGTGGAAGCTAGGGATGGTCCTGAAGGAGGACTATAATTTAGTGGCCATCACTTGAATGATCAGGAAAGCCAAGGCAGTGACTGAGTTTAGGTTAGCCACGGGAGACAAGGACAATAAGAAGTCCTTCTTTAGGAATGGAGGCAGTAGAAGGAAAACAAATGGAGGTGTGGGACCCCTGCTTAACACCTTGGGACAGCTGGTAACTGACATTCAGGAAAAACTGAACTCCTGAATGCCCGCTTTGCTTCGGTATTTCACCGGAGCATGGGGAAAGTCAAGTGAGACAAGGCTCATAGGGGGCCTTGTTGAGGGTGTTGTCCAGAGGGGGGTCACCGGCAGGGCCTCTGTGGGGATACGTAGTGTGGCATGGTGCTGGTCCAGATGGAGAGGGCATCCCACTGGGTCTGTCTTCACTGCCCCTTTTTATAGGGGCAGACCTTGTGTGACCCTAGTGACAGGAGGCTTGCCCAGGCAAGGGTCAGCCCCTGGCATACTGAGCATGTGTGCTCCATGCAGGGATGTGCAGTTTCAGGTGTCTGTAATGGTGGGGTACAATGGTAGAGTTGCTGGTTCTGCAGGGTCTTTTGTCTTTCAAATGCTGGGTTCTTGTCAATGTTCCTGGGTGAGGTCCGTGATTCCTGGATGAATCAATGTGAGGTAATGGCTCAGTCATTACAGGCCATTCAGTAGAGGCCTGCTACCATTGTATTTCAATCATTCCCAATCATTCTCATTCATCCAGGAACCAATTTACATGGGAGGGGTACGTGACCCATGCAGTTGCAACATGGGATGCCCAGGCAGAGGACTGAAGATGGAGGCTTGACATATAAAATGGAAACTTGACATGACTTTGGTTCACTTACAAACACTGGCCTAAACCATACAATATCCATATGAAATGATAAAAATCAATATGAAAATGATAATAATATAATATACAACAGTGGATATCCAAAACCAAAAACTTGCTACCAAAATAAAAATGTTAAAGCTTATCCTAAGTCTGATCTCACTTATACTTATCTATAGGGAATAGAGAGGGAGAGAAAAAGTCAGAAATGGTTGGGGAAGGGGAGGGACTGCATTTTAAAATAAAGAAAGAAAGAAAAACTGGGGGTTTTGCTACAGCATTAACATGAGCCAACAGTGCAATGTGGTGGTCAGCAGGGCAAACAACACACTGGCATGCATCAACCGATGCATCTCGTGTAAAAACTTGGAAGTGATACTTCTGCTGTATTCAGCATTGGTGAGACTGCAGCTGGAGTACTGCATCCAGTTCTGGGTGCTGCACTTTAATAAGGACATGGAAAAACTTGAGAGAGTCAAGAGAACATGAGCCAACAGTGCAATGTGGTGGTCAGCAGGGCAAACAACACACTGGCATGCATCAACCGATGCATCTCGTGTAAAAACTTGGAAGTGATACTTCTGCTGTATTCAGCATTGGTGAGACTGCAGCTGGAGTACTGCATCCAGTTCTGGGTGCTGCACTTTAATAAGGACATGGAAAAACTTGAGAGAGTCAAGAGAAGAGCCACCCGTATGATCAGGGACTCGCAAGACAAGCCATATAAGGAAATGTTGAGGGACCTGGGCCTCTCTAACCTAAATAAGAAAAGGTTGAGAGGGGACTTGATAGCGGCTTACTGCTATATCAGAGGAGTGCATCAGGAGCTTAGTGAACAACTGTTCACTAGGGTACTCCTGGGGAAGACCAGGACCAATGGGTATAAATTCCTGGAAGGCTGCTTCAGGCTTAATACCAGGAAAAACTCCTTCACAGTCAGGGTGACCAGACTGTGGAATAAACTCCCTCCAGAGGTGGTGCAGTCACTTACCCTGGAGGTTTTCAAGAGGAGACTGGACAGTCACCTCACTGGGGCCACTTGACCCCATTTGTCTTCCTGCCTAGAGTGGTGGGGGGAGGAAGGGCTGGACTCGATGATCTGCAAGGTCCCTTTCAGCCCCTAACAATGTATGAATCTATGAATTTATTTAGTACTACACAGGCCTGAAAATGCCCTCTTTTGAGAACTTTAAAACCCCAACTTAATAGAACTGCTAGACCAAAGTGGGCTGAAGTCAAGCCTGGAGTTCTGATGGGGAGCATTTTGGTGGGCTCACTGTGACAGTGAGGAACTGTGGTAGAACACAGAATATGAGATAAAACTGTGAGAGTCACTCCACAGATTTACAGTATAAAATCCTTGGACATGTTTTAAATGTGAATGAAATGCCATTTTACAAAGTGGCATTGCAAACTTTTTAGGCCAGATAATACAGAGTAGTGGAAGTGGATATATAAATGAAAACAGATACTGTATGTGTGATGAATAAATGTCCTGGTGTATATATTCTGCTTAATTACACTTACACTGCTGCTGTTTTCCTTTTCATTTTATTCTATACTGATTACCCGTACATCAGCAAATTTCCTTTCCCCCTCAAAAGCTCGACATTAAGAAAAATCTTTCATCTTAGATCTCTAGACTACCACTCTAGCTAGCTCTTCCTTTTAAAATATAGGAAGATTATATTATTTGCTTATGTTAGCATTATTTTAGGTGCAATGTTTTCATTTACAAAAAATGTCCTACATTTCTGTAAGTGTCTTGTGATGGTTGGATTGTTAAAGTAATCATCTTCTTTTCAAATGAATGGTAAGCTAATGACTAGAGATGTGTTCAGTAACCCACAAATAATTCCTGTACCTACTCTCTACTAAAAAGAAGAGGGCAACTTCTTCTGTGAACGACCCAGAAGTAATTGCTAGACCACAAATTCATGTAAGAAAGTGAAAAAGTTAATGTTGTCCTTGAATAGATCCAACCCAGGCACAAGCCTTCTTGGAATATGGAATTTATTCCCATCTCAGTGCGCACGAAATTCATATAAAGCAGTAGTCACAATTTGAAAATAACTTTCTTAAAGCCTATACTGAATTGTCTTTCACTTTTGGCTGAAACAGTTGTGTATTGTCATGCATACAGTTGTTTACTGTCATGCATACATAACTACGAGTTTCACCCCAAAGAAGAGAATTTTATTGGCATCTGCTGCAGTTTGTTTGTGTCTGTTGATATATGTAACATTTTGAAACTGCTATATTAATATAAGATGCTATCATTCTGTAGGGTGTTGTTACAGCTTACCTTTAAATCACTGTAAAGGCACTTGAAGGGCGCAGACAGAAGTGATAATTTTTGCCTGATCTGGCCACAGGAAGCAGGTTATAGCTATGACCGAACCCAAGTGCATGGCTGCAGACAGTGTCAAAGATGGCTGATCAGGTGACAATCTGACCCTTTATTGATTGACCCCTCATTGAATGAAGGGTCAGATGAAGATGTTTCAAAACAGTATCTTCTGTAACTTCTATCTGTGCTGCCTGCCAGCTGGTCATTGTTTTCACAATGAGAGGGAGGAAAGGGAGTGGAGGGAGCTTGGTATCAGGGTTTTTCAGCCCCTGCTGGAGGTCGGGCAGGTGTACTGGAGCCCCCCTCCAGTGCCGGCTGGGAAACCCCTAGAATGAGCACCCTCTGCTCCCTTTCCCCCCTCCCATTCTGAAAACAGGGACAGACTGGGAGGGAAGAGGGGCTATTGCTAGGGGAAACTGGCTGCAGGTTCACATCCAGCAGCTAGCTGTTGTCCCCTCCTCCCCTCTCAAGCCAAATTGAACTTCATGCTGGAGGCTGGCAGCCAGCAGCTAGATTCCCCTCCCCACTGGAACCAGCAGTGAACTGTCGTTTGTTCCAAGAGATCATTGTAACTCAGAATGCGTCTTACAAAGTGTTCCCAATTACTGTGAGGAGCTGCACTTCTGTCTGCACCCATTATGGAAGCAGCCATGAATCAAAGGGTGATAAACTGTGCTCAGTACCCTCTAGCATCTTAGAGTTTTACCACTTTGGGTGAGGGTTATCTTTGAACCCTTTTGCCTAGCTTGAGCTATGGTATTGTTAGTCTGCTCCACAGAGATAAAGCAACAAATTTGCAGTCTTTCAGCATTTCAGGATGCATGGCTTCCAGCTCCTTTTCCTCAACCAACTTTCCACCTTCCCAAACTCTTCTGGCCAGGGGCTGTGCTGGCTTCAAGTCAACATCCTTTCCTGCCCCCAGTGGGTTTGACCCCAGCCACATGGCACCATGCTGCCAGCTGCAAGGATCCCAGGAGACCTGTTCTGGGCCCCTGGGCTGGGGGCCAGGCACATGGCCCTCTCTGAGAAGAGGGCCAGACATATGGCCTTTGCCCCATCTAGGCAGCTGTCCTGTAACCAAGAGAATGGGATGAGGGGGATGGGCTGGGGCATGGTCTCCCTCCCCAGCCTCCTGCACTTCTGGGAGGGGAGATGGGGAAAGGATTGCCAAGCACTGTGTGTGGCAAGAGCATAGAGCCTGGGTCCATGGTCCCAGGTCCATGCTGTCACCGCAGTTAATACCCGGTGACTCTGCAGTTGGAGCAGAGACACTGGGTGGTGAGAGAATGGAGCCCAGGGTCGCCAGGGCTTCTAGTGACAAGTCATAGTTGTGCAGGTCCTAGACGGCATTAAGCCTTAACCTGCAACTGCTCTGAAGCTGTTTTATCTTTAGCACAATCCAGTACTCCACAGATTTAGAATGGTTTAAAGGTAACCTGTAACAGCACCCTGAGAAGGAGGAATCTCCCGGGCCTCTGAAGAGCACTATGCCTTTTCACCTGCCACAACTATAAGTCTAATTCCTGTAGTTTCCCCTACATTGAAATGAGACTACCTGTATCAAGAAGTGAATTAATTTTCCATTTTAATCATTGTTCTGAGTCTGTTTTCTATAGAGATATTTATATACTTTTTTCTGAAAACAGACGTGAATCTTATCCCTGAAGGTTAGGGAGACCCTGTGAGACCAAAACAGAAATTGCAGTGAGAATTTTCTATGTTTACCTCTTTTGGCATGAGGGGCTAGATCCCATTCAGGGGCAGGACCAGGGTGGCGGGGGGCTCAGAGTTTCATTCACACCATACTTACACTATGTAGCACAGTGTCCTGTCTCCCCTGGGCCAGTGGAGTCACCCAAGGTGGGGTGAAAGCAGTGTGTAGGGCCAGAAAAGGGGGACCTGCCTCCTGCTGTTGTCCCTGGCTGACCTAAGTGTGGGGGAGCCCCAGAGCCACTTCTTGTGGCTGTGTGGGGTGCCAGGCTTGGCTGGGAACAGTGGTGGTGTTGGGTGGGTTCTCTTTCC
>NW_005842712.1:688219-690831 GCF_000455745.1 Alligator sinensis
CGTTTTCCCTGCCTGCTCCCCCATCCCAGGTGTCCCCTGCTAGCTCAGAGGCTCCATCCACTCCTTGCCTTCATTCCCTGCTTGGTCTGAGCTGAGGTGTGGATCTGATCTGCTTCACCCCCTTTTCAAATTCCTAGATTCTCCTATGTATTTGATTAGATGTCTAAGAACAATCCTATTTTACCCTGCTCATATTCCTGTCAGGCATAGGATTGAATTTAGACACAGGTTTACCTCACATCTGGGTTTTCCCGGACGTGTCCTCTTTTTAGATCCTCCTATCTTGGTCTGGGCAGCTTTTTAAAATATGATCAAAAGTCTGGGATTTTGTTCTGCTCCCAGCTTGCCCCAGCAAGGAGTTGCAACTGGAGGCAGGGAGCACACACATGTGGCTGGCATGTAGCCAGCAGGGGATGGGAGCAGCTGGGCAGCTGGATGCAGGTAAGTCTGTGGGAGGCAGTGGTTGTGTGTGTATGTGGTGGGGGGAGGTGGGTCTGGATCTGCGGCAAGGCAGGGGAGGTGCATGCCCTGGATTCATGACCTTCCAGTCAGGGAAGGGGGAGGGGGAGAGGAAGAGACCAGGGAGGGAGTAGTAGGGAGCTGGGTGGCTGGCCCCGTGTCATTGTGGCCAGTGCCTGTGCTTGCAGGGGCAGGGCTGTGGGGAGCAGAGGGCTGTGGCTTCTGGGCGAGGGGCACCAGGCAGAGTGGGGGGGCTGTGGCTTGGGAGTAAGGAGCAACAGAATGGACAGGGGTAGGGCATTACTATATCACTGCCCCCACAGTCATATACTCCCCCTCCTCCCCACTGGAACTAGAAATATGGTAACCCTACACATATTAGATGAGCCAGTGTTTCCATACAAACAAGCATGGGACTTGGTTGTCTTTTTTCACAGAAACAAAGCAATGTAGCCCTAATCCTGGCTGCATTTGCGAATGAATAGTGAAACATGGGAGGGAGGGTTCAAAGGTCACATTGACAGCCACTCTGACTTTGGTTCTTTACAGCTGCTCTCACTTTTGTTGTCTGCAAGTCGGCCTTCGGAGCTGATACAACAGCCAAGGTTTACCAGAAGGCAAATGAACTCCAGTGATGTCCTTCATAAGGTACCATGAACCTTTCTATCCATTGTATCATGGAGGATCAAAACAGTGAGTAGGCTGGGACAGGCGGGCAGGGTCCTGGAGGGAGGAAATGAGGCCAGGCATAGTGGGTATAATTTTATGATATTGCAAGCAACTGAATTCTGGTTCCACTCAGACGTAGCACCTGGAGTAGAGGAGAAAACAGTTCTTCACATCTGCCAATAAACCTCAGTTCTAACCTTTATCAGCCATTGGCCATGCCTCAACATTCATTTAGCTCCTGAATTAAATATGCACATGGACTCAATTGCCAGAGTAATAAAACCAGTTACATTTCATTTCCATTGAACCTGGAATACAAATCAGGGACCTGTGTGGGTCCAATTTTAAAGGCCTGCTTCTGGCCCGCACCCAATATTATACATCTGGATCCAAACCTGCAACCTGCATTAGCAAGTCTTCTTACCTGTGGACTGACCTGATCTGCTTTAGGGCAAACCCGCAACCCGACCCACACTGCTGACAGACATTAGTTTGACCCAGCTTAGCAGTGTCTGTATAGATTGGGTGCTTCAACAGGACTCTTTGGCTCTGGTACTTTTGTCTAAAGCTGATTCAATCAGCTATTAGATACAAGTGCCACTTTGCCACTCCTCCCCACCCCCCCAAGTGCTTAATCTATACAGACGTTGGGTGAACTGGATCAAACTAATATGCTGCTGCTTCTGGGCATGTGTTGGGCAGCTACTGACAGACATGAAAAAACCAAAAAAGTACTTTACCAGAAGAAGCAGCACGTTAGTGTTCAAAACGGCTGCAAAGGAGGTCAAGCAAAAGATAGGTTGGGGTGTGACTATGGAGGATCTTGGTCTATCTTTTGCTAGATCTCCTTTGCAACCATTCTTCCTTCTCTATTTGATCTCATTTGTGCTGCTTCTTCTGGTAAAGCTTGTTTTTTTCACATCTGTCTGTGGTGAGACTTACCTGACCTGAGTGTAACCACATTTTTTTTTTTCAGACCTGCGCCTGACCTGCAAAATATGAAGCAGTTCCCATTCCTACCTGAACCTAACCTGCTTTGCAGATCACCCGTGGGTACCTAACTCAATGGAGGATTCTAATACAGATAATTTTGTTGTGAGTTTAATGTGCCAGTTTGGGTGGTTCATGCCAAAGTGATACTGATAGTCTTTAGGATATGTACAATTCTGGTTATTTTAAGATAGACGTTGGAGCTAGCAATAATAAGCTTTATTCAATATAGCTGACCAGAGCAAGTTCATTTTTATTAATCTGGAGGGAGAAGTGCTTATGAGGACTCATCTGTATGGAAGTCTAGAATGAATGACAAACTGTCAGGTGAAGTGGGCTGGTTAAACAGCCATCTATACACATTCATTTTATATGTTAATTTAATTCTCTGATGAAAGGAGAATTGTTTAAATTGGCTGGCTCAGCCTTCTCACAAATCCTTGTTAGAAACTATCCTGTGGTCCCAATTTCCTGGTTCAGCAGGGGTTGTTTGT
>NW_005842712.1:690862-696981 GCF_000455745.1 Alligator sinensis
CATTGCCAGCTCGGCCGAGGCACTTGACAAAGAACATCAGAAACTGATTCACAGGTGGTTCTAATCACTCCAATTAAAGGGAAGCACAAAGACAGTTGGGCATGTCTCAAATGTACCTTGTTTCTTCAAAGTCTTGGGCAAGATGCCTGAGTGTCTTGTAACTGAAAGTGCCAGCACTAGTGTCTGAGTTGCCAAGACAATAGAAGTGCACTAGAGGGTACCTGTTTGCTTGTGGCAAATAGTCCTTTTTCCCCCGCATCTAAACTGTATTGGCATTCACTCCTCATGGAGAAAAACCTAAATAGTCTCACAACGCTGACAGCAGTAGTTCTGCCATTAGCAGCTTAGTTTCCTCAGTAGCAGAAGACACTACATTTTGTCTGCCATAGATTTATTCTCGAGTTAACTGAAAACATTTTAAAGGACATGCATTAGAAATTAACATGTAAACGTGTATACCATAAACACTTGTAAACATGGGGACTTCTGCACTTTTAGTATAAGTTTCTAATGCTCACAAGCAGTAGGGCACATTTGACAGAAGTGTATAGTTATCAGCAGAGTTCCCAGTAAATAGTCAATTACTGTGTGCATAAAGGGATCGGATTTTAACCTGCTGTATATCAGCGTCTGTGCATTGACTTAAATGGAACGTTGCTGATTTACACTAGTTGAAATTCTGACTCATTATTTTTACTTATTATGAATGGCCTTTGCTGCTTAGTCATTATGGTGTTTTCCTTTGCTACTCATGGATTAATAAAGGCTCTCAATATGCTGTGGAGATAAAAACAGCCATAAACAGTGGAGTTAGCTGAGACTCAGAAATTCTGTTCTGCAGGAAATTCTGATAGTTGGAAAATAATTATGTAATGAATCACACCAAAAAGCTGATTCCTTCCCCCTCACCCCCCTGAAATTTCAAACAGTTTTCCATTTGGAACCATCAACCTCTTTCATTAAACTGTGTTGAATTTTTTTTTAGATCAAATGTAAAAGAAAGTTTAAAATGTATCATTTAAATTGATATTGATTTTTCTATTACTATTAAATGAAATGGTAATATCATACAGGTTGAAATAACAGAAATGTTATTCAAAATGAAATGTTTTGATGTTATCAAGATTAGAGTTTAAATGGTTCATTTTTCTTTCTTGTTAAAATGTATGAAATATGATGTCTGAGAATGAAGAGTTCCAGTTTCCATTGGTTGAATTGTTGAAACTTCTGAGATTTTGAACCCAAATCTTCAGAAGCAACAGACAGAAACCTAGGCCACAAAGTCATCAGACAGTGGGCTAAAGGCTGATCCTAGCTCTGCCTACTCCTCTCTTTGCTTATTAAATTCTCAGTGAGGAACCAGTAAACCTTCCTGTTAGACCCCGACTCCATACGGTGCCCAATAACTAGGGAGACGACAATCCAATTGCCCATGGATCCTGTTACTCATTAGCCACAGCAAGCAGGGAGCAAACACCAGCACACATTGCTCACAAGAGCTTTATTCAGAATGGAGACAGCTTCGGATTGGCTCCCAAAAAACCAACAAACCAGGGAGCCACCCTGAACAATAGTTCTTTTCACATTTTATACACTTTGGGTCATACTAATTAACATTCTCTTGCCTTCATCCCTCCTCCTGTTCCACTCATTTCTTCTCCCATTTCAAGCTCCTCCTTGGTTTACTGTTTACTTCATTAGCATACAATTGCCTATGCATTTCATTCATTTACTTGCCTCTCTGCTAAGAGCACATGTGTAAGGCCATGAACTGGGGTACTCTTGGTCACCTGCTGGTTCTTTCTTGTTCTTTGCTGATTTCAGCACCATCTCCAAGGTCTGGCTTCTGTCTTATCTCCTGACAATAGTTGGTGGGCTGCATCTTGTTTTTCTTATACAAGGAATCATGTATTCTGCACACTATTCCATTGTTAAAGAAACTACTTGCTTAAGCATTTGCAAGGTTAGTCTTAATAGATCATCCTGCCTTGTGACCAGAAGCTCTGCTGAGACACAGGTTAAAGCCTTGTTCCAGCTGCAGATTCAATGCTCCTTAATAATCCAAATTATTGTTACCCTAACACTTCCCACTTCCAGTTGTGCCTTGTCCAAGCAACAGCATTGTTAGGTGTTACTGTCTTGGATTTTCCTGCTTATTCCTCATAGGTGGAGAAAGAAAAAATTTGGGGGGTTGGGGCTGAACGTGCACATGGGAAAGTGCGGGGAGCGGGGAAAGGTACCAGACTGGAACGGGGCCAGCCTCAGCTGCACTGCTGAGCTGGAGGGCTCTTTGCCTCCATACCTCCCTGCTCCCACTGCTTCAAAAGCAGCAGGCTCCACCATGTGCATCCCGCCACTGGGTGGGCCGGGTGCGAGGCACACGGCACCGCACTGTGCTGCTTTCAAAGGAGCAGTGGCAAGGTACAGAGGCAATGAGCAGAGCACAGCTCTCAGCTGCAGCCCACGCTTGCCCAGTACAAAGATTAGGGGGCCACGTTCTCCCCACCTCCCCTTGGCTACCTGGTGCCACACCTCTGGAGGAGCTGCTGGGCTCCAGTTGTCCCACAAACCAGCCCAGCCAGGGCCCCAATTCACTGTGAGTGGGGCCCTGGCCGGGCTGGGTTGTGGGGCAATCAGAGCCTGGCGGCTCGTCCAGGGGCACAGCATGCTGGAGCCAAGAGAGGGATGAAACTCTCCCTCCCTGCCTTGGCTCACCGCAGTGTGCACAGAGGTGGGAGCTACCTGCCCACACCCCTGAACAAGCTGCCAGGCTCCGATTGTCCTATGACCCAGCCTGGCCAGGGCTCCATTCATGGCGAATGGGGCTCTGGCCGGGTTGGGTCATGGAACAATCCTCACAGTGCAACAGGGAGCAGGGCAGTGACAAGGGTGATTGATTCACCCTGCCCATACCCCACTGTCTCCTGCACTCTGGAGGTCTTGATCTGACCCTCTTCCTCCCTCCATCCCCCAAGCCCAGGGTGATAAAGAAAGAAGATTAAAAGAAACTTACCTGCCTGTGTGTGGCTGGGGTGGCTGCGAGTGCATAGGGTATCCGAGCGTGCCTGCCCCTTCCTCCCTGCTGCAGCAGCCCATGGCCAGGCTGCCCTAAGGTTATGCCCACCGCTGCCCTCTTTTTGGGGTGACTGAGCCCTGTTTGTCCTCCCTTCCGCCACCTATGTTGTTCCTGTTTTTCTGTCCCTGGTTATGTACTTATCTTGACCACAACTTCATCTCAACATTTGACTTGATAGGCGGACTAGATTGATACATGACTTTGACCTTGGCTTTCAAGTAGGTAAACTTCCAGTAGTACAATCTACTCAGATTGGCCACCTACATGTCAGTTGACTCCAGTGTAATTTTTTTCAGTGGAAAACACCTCTGTTGAAAAACCTTTAGTGAGTGATGTGGCTAGTCTTTGTATACAGAATTTTAGATTGAAAGGAAATTATAACATCTTAAGGAAGAGTTGCATGGGCAGTAGGAAAAGAATGGAAACAGATTCCTCCAATAAAGGAAGCATAAACATTAACCACACAGAAGAACCCAATCAACCAGAAAAAAAAAACACCCTACTCTCCCCATTTATCTGTGTATTCATTTCTCATAAAAAAATTGTTACTATATGGGAGTATTGTGTGTTTTATAGTTAGCAAATGGGTTTTACTCACCAGGCTAATGACTTGAACTGAAATGTATTACAAGATATGGAAACTTTACTTGTAATTTGGGTTTCATTGATGGGTTAATGGAGAATGAGAAACCCTTTCACATCTTTGCATGGACTGAGTCCCTACACAGGAGTAAGTTGTAGTGGCTGCATTTACATGAGCAGTGCACTGCACAGTTGTTACTAAACAGTCATTTATTACTTGCTTATGCATAAGCAAGTTGTTACTGCACAGTCATTTAGTACTTGCTTATGCATAAGGAAGTACTAAATAACTGTGCAGTAACTGGCATTACTGCACAGTACCGTCACATGTTTTTTTTCCCCCAATACTACTGTGCAGTAGCTCGTTATTACTGTGCAGTAGTGTTGTGTCATGGTTGGTGCCTGGCAATGCTACTATGTGGTAGCAATGAGCTGTGGCACAGTAGCTCATTGCTACTGCACTGTAGTGTCTCATGTTGAGACGCCCACTATGTACCCGCTACATTACACTCTAGGATAGTTAGACAGGCAATAAATAAGGAAAGACAGGATATAAGAGGAGTCTCTCATGTTTCCCAACCTTGTCCCAGTACACCAGGGGCAGGCAAAATATGGCCCACAGGGCAGATCCAGCCTGCTAGTCCATTCTGGCCCATGAGGCCTCTAAAATTTGTAGAAAATTAATTTTATCTGCCCCTGGCTCCCTGTCAAAGATGACAGGCAACCAGTAGCAGCAGGACCCAGTGGAAGCCTGTGGCTGAGCAGCAAGGCCAGCTTGGCTCCACCCTGCCCCCAGCCCCCTTCCCTACCTCCCATCCTCACCTTCCAACCAGAAGCCTCTGTGGCTTCTGGTCTTGCAACTCTGGAGTTGTTCCCCTCCCCACCTCCATCTGAGTGGAAAGTAAGGTAAGAGTGGATGGAGGGAGGTGGGGGAACCATTGTGAACAGCCCAGCGGCCAGGAGCACTGTGCAGTGGGTCAGGAGTGGGTTGAGGAAAGTGGCTGCAGCAGGGGGTGGGGATTGAAGTGTGGTAGGGGCCTCAGGGAGTGGCATGGTGGCAGGGGGGCCACAGGGAGCAGCACAGGAAGTGGCAGTGGCTTTAGGGAGTGGCAGGAGCTGCAGGGAGCAGCACAGGGAGCCATGGGGACTGTGGGGAGGAGCACAGGAAGTGGCAACAACAGAGCAAGCAGAGGGGGCTGTAGGGAACTGTGCAAGACATGGCAATGGCCAAGGGAAGTGGTGGGGGATGCAGCAAGTGGTGGGGACTGCAGGGAGCAGTGTGGGAAGTGATGGCCATGGGGAGCAGTGTGGAAAGCAGCGGGGGGCACAGGGAGCTGTGGGAGCCACAGGGAGTGGCACAGTAAGTGGTGAGGTGAGTGGCGGGGGCTGCGAGGAGTGGCGGGAGCCATGGGGAGCAGCGCAGGGACTGGCAGGGGCTGTGAGGAGTGGTGGGGACCATGGGGAGTGGCACAGGAAGTGGCAGGAGCCACAAGGAGCAGTGTAGTGAATGGTGGGGGCCGCAGGGAGTGGTGGGAATCATGGGGAGTAGTGCAGTGAGTGGCAGGGGCTGTGGGGAGTGGTGGGCAAGCATGTGGGAGGGAATGCAGGGAAACAGCAGTGATGGGTGCGAGCATGGAGCCCGTGCATGTGCTCTGAGACTGGCAGGGACCCAGAGGGGCAGCAGGAGCACAGAGCCTGGACACAGGGTCTGCCTGGTTGCATCACATGAGGTTTGTATGCAGTCTGCTAGAGCTGCATGCAATGGAGTCAGCAGCCCAGCCCTGTCTCTCTCTCTCTCTCTCTCTCTCTCCCACCCACCCACCATAACCCCACACCCTCCCACAGCCCCCACACCAATCACATACTCCACACCCACTCACCATACCCACACACACACACACTTCCCAACTCACCCCACCACATACACCCCCTTACTGCTGACACACGACATACAGTAGGACTGTATTTTGAGCTCTTATGCAGTCACCGCTAGATACATTTCATAAACACATAAATCAGTGCAAAAATATTTAAAAATAAAATTAAACTACGTTATAGTAGCTGTTTTATTTTTTTGTAAATATTTTGGATTTTTTTCTGGTTTGAAGATTGCAGCACCATGCCTTCAAAAAGGAGTACTTCCAGGGCAAGGGGAGGGACTTATGGTGGCAAAGGTCAAGGGCTGGGGGAAGTACTTCCATTCCCAATATGGTGACTGGGGGTAGGGCAACCGTCAAGGGGTGAGGCTACCCATGCGGCCCTCAACAGCTCCCCAAAACTCGGTAAGCGGCCCTCTGCCCAAAATAATTGCCTGCCCCTGCAGTAGACTAAGAAACAATGCTGAGGTGGTATAGGTGATATTAAAATGTGGTGTTGGTAAGGGATAGCAACAGATTACTAAATACAAACTGAACAAGGGGGAAGTGGGAGAGAATAGTATTAGAAGCAGTAATCTGGGGTA
>NW_005842712.1:697012-720273 GCF_000455745.1 Alligator sinensis
AAGTTGGGCACCAGTCAAAATGGCATCCCCATAGCAAAGCCACTCTGTGGCAACAGTTGCCTTCCCATGCCATAGATGACACTGCCAGGTACAGGGACACTATGCTGCTGCCGTAGTTGCAGCAACAATTGGGTGTGGGCATATTGTACCAGGCAGCAGCCAGGGACAGGACTGGTAAGACTGACCCTCCCAGCTCCCTATGCACACACACACCTACTCCCTACTCTGCTGTCCAGCAGGGTTTTGCCCAGTGCACAAAGGTTGCCAGTTAAGACCTTAGGTTTGAAGGGTGTGTTAGAGAGACAATATTTCATAATGATTCTTTCCTGCAAAGTTTATCTTTGGCCTGATCTCAGCTTAGAAGATGTCAGGGAGAATTATCTCAGTTGGGAATGTGAGAAAAATTGTACCAGCTCGTTGACATTGGTTCATTGGCAGTATAGATTGTTGTATTTCCTTCTCCCGTTTTTCTCATTGTTCTCTGAAACTAAATACAGCAGTCATCTTCCAGTCACTCAGATGGTGGTGAGTACAGTGAGCCACTTGATTGCTGATTGGCTGAAGAAGACTTTTCCTTTACTGTTTTTGACCCTCTTTTCAAGTGTATGTTAATAAAACGTAGAGGCAATCCAGTTTCTTAATTTCACCAACCCATTTTAAAAATGACTCATAAGGTTTAGTACTTTGATCAGTCAATCAGGATTTGAAGATTTCCCTGGTCATTTTGTAATACCTATGTGAAATCAGCCAAACTATCTTATTTCATTTCCTTGCTGATTATTGCATTTGAGGCAAATTATGATTTGGGTTTATGACTGTGTTACATGGCTTGAAATAGCTCTTTCATGTTTTAATCAGCATCACAATGTATATTCTCTAGATTATTAGCAAAAAATGCTGCATATTTTGTTACCCAACTGGGATTTTCCTTTTTATTTAGTTCAGGATATATTTTTTTAATATATCATTGTTTTTTTCTTTATGTCCTACTTCAGATACAATTAGAATTCTGCATTAGCAGCATTATTAGTACTATCTGCTTGGCAAACAAAATGGCCTATAAATTTGATCTATGGCTTTCTATTTGTAAAAAAAAAATGTTGCACATAGAATTTTCCATGAATTTGCATTTAATTGTTTTCTCATACCTTTACCAACTATATTTGAAATATGAATCGAACAGTCCCAGAATAAAAGTTTACCTTTTTCAGGAATGAATTTTAAACCCGTTTTGTGATTACGTTAATCTTTGATGGCATTTGAATGCTAAATTGAATTATGTAATTAAACATCTGCATTATTAAGTGATCCGTAATGACATAGCAAATGAATCCTTTGAATTTCACTGTCTCTGTACATTTAGTCTATAAGTTACTCAGAGTAGGTTCTTTATGACGGTCTAAATTTTAATAGCTTACTTTTACTAAATGTGTTAAATTCAGTAGGATTAAATTATATGAAGTATGCTTTATTTAAGCAGTTGTTAATTAATGACAAATAATGTAGGCACTTTCAGTACAGAAATTCAATTTCTTTGATATCCAATACCATTTATGTGGAAAATGCCTCCCAGAATTAAATAATATAATTATATACTGAAGATGAAATGCAAGAGAGAACCTAAGAGGCTAAAAAAGTAGTTTAATTGACACTTAATAACAGGTGGAAAGATGATAAGGAAGAGAAAAGCAGGAGGTTTATTTCTTAAACATGAAGAATGATACCATATTTGGAGGTGACAGAGAAAAAAACTGCTTCTAGATGAGTGATGAGGGAACAGATGAGTGAAGAGAGATTATGCCCACAAGGTAGGCTGAAGCAGGTCCTTTTCAATTTAAAATAAGGAATCTAGTGGAGTAGGGAGAGTTGTTGTTAATGGTTTCATCAGGCACATTTCACATTTCTTTTTAAAAATATACCAAAAATGTTTAGTTTGTAACAAACATACACATTTAAGTCTACATTTATGTCCCATTGAAAGCAAAGCCAAAGTTCTCATTGACTTCAGTCCTCAGGGTCTTAATCAAGAGTTATACTTTTTCTTATTCAAAAGAAAATATCAATGTGCTTCCACATTTTAAGTATTAGCTAGTCTGAATTATATGCAGACATCTGGTGCATAAATTTCAGGAGGCCATGTAGCAGGCCAGAGCTGCACACTAGTCTAATGGTGATGGGCTTTATCTGTCTGGGGGAGGGTTAGCTTGCTGTACAAAGCTAAAACAAAATCTTCACCTTTATTATGGGGCTTTTCAGGGCTTTTCTACCACTAGGTCTGCACAGCTGAATGGAAAAACTGTAGTCCCAAGTTTGGAATAAGTTCCCTATGTAGCTATATCCAAAAGATATGGAAATGGGATTTCACCTTGGAGATCCCTCTTTGTGATCACATCATAGATATCCCGATGGGGTTCCTGGGCCTCAGAGGGTTACATGCTGTTGATTTCATCATAAGGATCTTTGCCCACAGATGAAATAAACCAGTTTTGCATTTTAATTCTCCTTTTTGTCAGAATTTCATGGGTGCATAGATTCATTTAGTGTCACAGGCTAGGGACAGACATTCAAAAAGTCCGAGCCTGAATTGATTCAAGCTTTGCAGGTTAGTCTAACCTGCAGAGAGTGAACTGGTCCAGGGCATTAGGTGCTCACAGCTTTCTGTATTTTTGCACTCTGCAGATCAGCCCATGCCACTCCCCCCACCTTCTGGCACCAGTACTCCTCTCCTACTCCCTGGCCTTGACAGGTAACCAGTCCACCTCATGTTCTATGCAAATATATAAATACACACCTCCCTCCCCAGTCTTTAATGGCTTATAAACAATAAGACAGTTTATAGAGATCTGCAGGTGATTTTTTAAGAAACACAGATCTGTCCCTGTCTGCTCCTGGGATGGTCTGATGTCCTGCTGGAATGAGGGTTTCCAGAACCTCCCAAGGGTCTGGACAAAGTGCCCACCATGGTGCCTGCAGAAGAACTCATTCATTCCCTCTGTGACAACCCAGTCCAAGAAAATCTCTGGGCTTGAGGCTTACATGTAAGATGCCTGCCATGGACTTGGGAGTATCTGCAGCCCAAAACAGAATCTGGCAGGTAGGATATTTGACAGTGGTAGTGCCACACAGACTTGAATGATTGAGCTTTGCTCTGTTGAAATTTGGAACTTAATTCAGAACTGATTTGGCCCTAGAACTGAAATTAATCAAAAAACACCACAGGGCCTGATGCCCACCTGCAGCACTACTGGGACCCCAGTACCTGCTATCTTGGGCAGAGTGCAGCAAAGCTGACAGGGAAAGTGTCCAGACAGGGGCTCACCATAGTTGCCTCACTGTCTACACATGAATACCCAGGCAAGTGCAGAAAGGGTCTGAGATATCTCCCCTTGAATTTTATATTTAGAACAAAAGTAGCAACTTCCCTCAAAAGATTTTTTGTCTTCCCTGTTTGACTTCTGCCATGTCCTCTCTGCAAGGCAGGCCATTGCAGAGAGGACATGGTGGTGGCACAAGTCCAGGGGGTCGCACACCTACAAAGTGCATGCAGAATGCCCGTAGGAGACATTGAAGAAACAAGGAGGAGATGCTGCAGGCCTTGCTCACTTCCTCTGAGCTCCGGGCATGTACATCTGACTTCTGGTGCCAGGAACTGTGGGGCAGGCATGAGGAGAGACTCGAGATTTGGAGGGGGGACATGGAGAGGTTAAGGGATGCCTATATCTGGGGTGCAAAGGTGCATGAATCGGGGTTGAGACAGCCACCCGCTATTTGGAGATGGCAACCTGTGCTGCTGAGTTGAGAGAGTTGTGAAATGAGGACAGGAGTTTAGGAACAGTGTCCTGGACCACCTGGTGTCCAACCATGGCACCCCTGACTGGGCCCACTCTGGCCTCCTGTGGAGAGTCTGTAGCCCTCATGGCCAGGAATGGCAGGAGAGGCTGCCTCCCAGTCCGCCATATCATGCTGTGCCCCAGTTCAGGGACTCTTCCCTGGGCAAACAGCACTGGAGGTCCAGTTGGAGGGACCCCAGGATGCCAGCCAGGGGGGAATGCTCCCTTCCACACCCTGTCTGGGAGCTCTGTAAGTGGGAGGAGGACCCAGGATGGGAGGGTTTTCACAAAGGAGCCAGTGACCCAGGGTCTAGGGAGGCAGACATTCACATGGAAGGCTCACTCTGGCAGGCAGCAGTGGGCAAGGGGAGCGGGACAAAGCAGACTAGAGTCCAATGCCAGGGCCACCAGAGACACCACCCTCCTCCCAGAGTTGACCCGCTCCCCCCCAACTTTCGCCCCCCAAACGGTTACAGGCAAGTCCTGAAGGGGTGTAGGAGCATTCAGAAAGTGGGTGGGGTGGTGGGGGGGAGGGACCATGGCCCACCAGCTCGCCAGGCCAGGCTGCCCCTAACAATGCACCTGGCAACAGAGCATGACAACCCCAGCTCATCCACCCACAAGGCAAGGGACCCAGAGGGGAACTCTTCTGTTCCCTGTGCCCCCCCTTCTGGCCCAGGTCCCACTTTGAGGGAGTGGTGCCACCTTGGTGGGGATATGCAGTGCCCAGACTCAGTCTCTCTGGGTTACCTGAGCCCCAGACATGGCCAAGGCTCATGGGTCCAGGGTCCCCAAAGAGGAAGATGTCTCCAGGAACAGGGGCCAAGAGGCAGGGGGTCCAATGATGGATAGCCAGGAATTTACAGAATCTACAGCTCAAACTGTGATGATACATCCCACTCCACAGCCTCTCCTTCCCCTGGCCCAGCAACTATCTCTTGCACAGCCCTCTGAGGCAGCCCTCTGAGGCAGACCGTGGGTCTGGGATCACACATCTGTCCAATTCCTATATGGATAAGTCCCTGCTCTTCACTCCATATTCCAGGACTTAGTGTGCCAGGTGTATAGCCTCCTATCCCATACCTCCCCTCCAAGGTTCTGTGTTTCTTGAGTTGAGCCCCTGTAGTATTTCCCCAGAACCACCCCCCCACCCCCATCCCCACATTGTCCTAACCTCCCCTGCATGTTCATTTGCCTCTCCCCTGTTCACCCCCACCTGTTTGCTTGTTTGTGTTATCTGGAAAAAGGGACCAAGTTCTATAATGAGTAATGTTTAACAGGTTTTCTTTATTAAACAAAAGAACGGTTTGGCATCTGCAACATTTGGACACAAGGCATGTTTTTTTCTTGTGCCGTATTGCCACCCACCCCAGTAGGTGCCCCTGGAGTTAGTAGGGAGGGAGGGAAAGGGGAATTGTCCAGAAACCCTTGGTTATGGGCAGCAATGCCCAGAATGCAGGGCCAGAGGAGCCAAGAGCAAAAGAGAACCATAGCTTGTTGCAAAAACACGGGCTCTGGCTTTGCTCATCTGAGGAGGGCTATTGGTCCTCTAGGGTTAGGAATTAGTCAGTCAGGCCTTCACAGATCTGGACTGCCTGCTGCTGTGCAGTGCCAGTGCCCCTGGCATCAGTGGGGTGTTCACCCTCTCCCCTATCCCTGTGCCGCATAAGCTCAAGCTGCAATATCTGGTCCATGTGCCATGCTTCCTCAGCCCAGGATTTGCTAAAGACTTCCCCCCTCATCTCACACATGTTATGGAGGATGCATGCTGTGGCAATGAGTTGTGGCAGGTTCTCCTTATCTCCTCACACACTTTGGGTGTGTGCTAAGAGCCCACCAGCGTGCTTCAAGGCAGCCAAAGGCACACTCCACCATCATGCAGCATTTACTCAAACAGTAGTTGAAGTGCTCATTGCGATGGCCCAACTGCCCCCCATAGGGATTCATCAGCCATGGAATCAGGGGGTAAGCTGGGTCCCCAATGATAAGGGGGGAATGATGATGTCATCAATGATGAAATCGGGGACCCTGGGAGCATAGTGTCCGTTCTGCATCAGTCCAGGCAGCAGTGAATTTTGGAACATGTGAGCATCATGGGCATTGCCTGTCCAGCTGGTGAAGATATGTATGAAGGTGGCCCTGGTGATCAATGATGCCCTGCAGGATGATGGAAAAAAAGCTTTTGCGGTTGATGAATGCCTGGCTGGCCTGGGTTGGGCAGAGGATAGGGATGTGGGTGCCATCCACAGCACTGATACAGTTGGGGAAGCCCATGTGGCTGAATCCAGCAACCACCTTCTGCAGGTTGATAAGGAAGATAAAGCAGTTGGGTAGGACATCCTGGATGACCCCTCAGACTTTCTGAATGGCCTCTCCAGCCATGGACTTGCCCATGCCAAACTGGTTGTCAATGAAGCAGTAACTGTTGGGAGTAGCCAGCTTCACGATGGTGATGGCCATCCACTTCTCTGGACTGAGAGACAGCCACATGCTGATGTCCTGGTGTGTGATGTGAGGGGCCAGCTGGGCGACAATGTCCAGAAAGGTCACCCGACGCATACAGAAGATCTGGAGCCACTGTTCATCACCCCATGTGCCCAAAACAATCTGTTCCCGCTAGTCAGCACTGGTGGCATGGATCCAGAACTGGTTCTCGATGGTCTGAAGGTGGTGCCAGAGCACCCTGGCCTCCATGGTGTCCTGGATAGCTTCATCCTCATTGGCCATTTGAAAGTCAGTGGTGCAGTCCAGAATGCTTGGTGAGCTCAGGGTGCAGTAGATGGCCCCACGCTCGATGACCAGCTGCCCGGCTGGGGACATGAAGGTGTATGCCATGCTGAGAAGCTGCTGCATCTTGTTCAAGTGGATGTCCATGATGTCCTACAAGCTCTGGCAATGGTCTAGCATGGCAGGCAGAACATGCTGAATGTCCTGGGGCTCTGTTCTTGACTGCGGGTGGCAGGACGCCATGGCAGGAAGCAGGCAGTTCTGGACAGAGAAGCCAGTACAATTCACAAATGACAGCAATCTTTCTGTGTCTGCTGCAAGTCTCTGGCTCTGCATCAGGGACTTCCCAGATGAAAGGTCAGATGTTGGGGGCATACCTACCCATGCCATCAGTCAATAAAGTGGTCCAGGCAGTCAGCCTGCTCTCTAAGGCTCCTTCCCCCACTCCTCAAGCAGTAGACCCAAAGCTAAGGACGGGGTTTGGGGAAAGTCTCAGAGAGTTTCCTTCCCCAAGACATCCCCTCCCCCACAAGCAGACCAGGCTGGGTCCCTGTATGGGCCAGGGAGCAGGGGTTAAACCCCACTTCTGCCAACTTAGTGCACTGGCCACTCCCCCAGCTCTCCCCTGGAGCAGAGAGAGAGGAGGATACCTTGACAGAGGTTGCTCTGCCCTGACTAGGCATACCCCTGGCTGGGGGGGAGGGGTGAGAGGGATCCGAGAGAAGAATTAGCCCTTGCCCTACCCCTTTCAATTAAAGGGTGCCATGCTGGGACAGCATCTAGCCATGCTCCTGGAGCAGCAAGGAGAGGGTGGGGACAGGGCAGAGGCAGATTATGGTGTACTGGGGCCCTGGACAAAGACAAAATTGGAGGCCCTCACCCCCCACGGGAGCTGGGCTGTGGGGGGAAAGGGGCCCCTCTCCTCCTGGTGCTGGCAGGGGAAGCTGGATGGACCCTGCCAGGCTGGGGATAGGGGGGCACATGCCCACCTGTTCTCCTTGCTCCCCACACCTCTCCCCCACAATGGAGAAACATACACACACACAGAGGCATGCACACAGATGGGTGTGCACTCTACTTTTATTCACTTTCTGCACATGGACACACAGATACAAAACACTCTCCCTGCCATGAACATAGACATACACACACAGATGCACACACACATGCAGATGCACACACACTCAGGATGGGGCCAGGTGTGGGGTGGATCCCTGCCAGCCCGATTGTATGGGTGGGGACTGCGCTTTGCTTCTCTACCCAGCCCCACTCTGGAGCCCAGCATCAGAGAGTGCTTTGGCAAACCAGAGCACTGCCCTGCCTCTCTCCCCTGGGCGGCCCCTCCCTCCCCCTCTGTACCTGTAAAGAGCATGCTCCAATCCCCCAGCAGAGGTGCTGTTCCTGCTAATGGGAGAAAGGTAAGCCTGGGGCTCTTGTGGGGGGTGGGATAGTGGTGTGTTATGCCCCGCCCAGACACAGGAGGCACTAGTCGCCCATGCTTTGCTGGGTAGGTCAGAGCAGCTCTTGCCAGTGTCCCTCCCCACCCCACTCCAGTGCAGGGGCAGGGGCATGGGCAGATGCCATCCCAGACCCCGTTAAGGGAAAGGGGTCAGAGAGGGGGTTAATTTTTCCCTCCATCCCCACTCCATCCCCCCTCCATCCATTTCCCTTCCTTCTCCTGGATGCATCTCCTTGGCTTGCCTGCAGCCAGGCTGCCTCTGTGCCCTCTCTCTCCCCCAGACCCATTGTGGAATTAACCCTCTCACTGCCTGGCTATTACTTGACTGTATGTTTAAG
Organism: Alligator sinensis; assembly: GCF_000455745.1. NCBI lineage: Eukaryota > Metazoa > Chordata > Crocodylia > Alligatoridae > Alligator > Alligator sinensis. The sequence goes on from NW_005842712.1 coordinate 705,367, forward strand.
ATGCATTTGAAGTGCTTTTTTGGACAACCATCCTTCTTTTTCTTCATTCCAAGTCATCATGTAGGAGCTGCTTGCGCATTTTTTCTCATCCATCATTGCTGGTCTTTATTATGTATGCATTAGTGGACATGCAGTTAGCTTGCTGCCAGACTTTGCCACTGGTCAGCTTATTGAATCTCTTCCCTCAAAGAAGGACATGAAGGTGCCCCAATGGAATTTCTCCAGTTGACAGATGCACCTTTTGTATAATGTCCAAGTCTCACACTTGTACAGCAGTGTGGTCAGTGCAACAGCTTTGTAGACCTTGATTTGATCCCATTCTGACTCTCTCCACTATGTAAGGCTGCCAAGAGCTGCAGTAGCTTTCTAGATGTGAAAGATCACAATGTTGTCATTTAAAATTGTTCACTCAAAACTCTTCCAAGGTATGCGAACTCACGAACCACTAGAAATTCTGTTCTGCCAGTGGATATGGATATTTATATACTTTGTTTCAGGGGCTGACCTCCCTTTTCTCCACATTGCTGACAGTCCAAAGCTGTGGCAGAGGCAGAAAAATGGTCTATCAATATGTGTAAAGATAAAAAATCAGCATTTCAAAAATATTGTCAACATTTAAAATATATATCTGTGGAATGAGAGACTAGTTGCACAGTCATCTGCAAACTAAATTTTGAGTGATATAGCAGTGATGGTCCAGAAATTATGCTAGAGGCAAGGATTTCATAAGGTGTTGCTTTTTATTGGACCAATAGTGTAACTGGGATAGAATTAGACAAACTTTCAAATGCAAGACATTTTTTGTCTGGTCACTTCAAAAGCTTGTCTAATTCTATCCCAACTACACTGTTGATGCAATAAAATATATCACCCTAAGAAAGCCTTGCCTCTTACCAAAGTTCAGCAATTTTAGTTGCAGTATACATTCTGGAGAGGTTAAACAACTCTCTTGCAGTTAAGAAATGAATCCCAGTGCCCTCATTGAGTTTCTGGGTCACCTTGTCGAGTAAAGCTACACAGAACACTGAGAACAGGATTGGCTCTAAGACACATTTTTGTTTGACACTGATGATCACAGACAACTGAATGAATAGCCTTTACTCTGCCATAAGGCCATCTCCACATTGGCAGTATCTTTCTTGGACAGGCAAGTCTTTCCAAAGTCCAGGTCACTCAATGGGTCAAACGCTACCACTGAATCAACTTTGCCAAATAACGAAGATCATGTCAGTGCCTCTGTACTTTGCCTGAAACCTGAATTACTATAAACTGGAAGCTTTTTTCTACAAGGTGCAACAGCAGTTAGTAGAGGAGAATTGGAGAGAATCTATTGTTAATCACAGCCACTAGAGCAATCCCTCTCTACTTACGGCCGACAAATAAAGGCATGGGGGGTTTACTTTACTTGCTCTTGGTTTCTCAGGAAATCAGAGGCTGTCAAAGGACTGGATATCAGAATTCCATCTCTCAGTAGTAATCTAACCATTTACTACACTTGCTCTAAGAAAGAGTAGTTGCTACAAAGGGCAGGCACTGGAACTGTTATTATAATGACTTTTCTTTTTAAAAATATCAGAAAACAGAGAAGGAAGGGTAGAAAAAGAGACCCTATAGTAAAAGAGATGATGTTTGTCATTTTGAGAGAGTTTACATTTTGACATATTTTATATGTTTACTTTTACCTACTTCCATTCATTTATTTTAGGCTTGTAAGCTAGATACATTTGGAAAGCTTTCTCATAAAAAAACCCTTGAAGGCGTTCTCCAATGCTTGTTCAGCTTTGTATCGTTTTTCCGTCCTTTGAGTATGAGATATCTGGACCCAATTAAAGCAGCAAAAGCATATGCTGAGAGAGCCTTCACCACCATGAGGCAGGAGCTAAAATATTAGCTGCCTCTTCCTTTACAGTAATTCATAGCAGATGTGTCACTACTTACCATCCATTCATCTGGAAGCCTAGAAAAAAATGTTCCTTAGCCCTTGAGTCATTCTTATATGTAGAAATAGAAATCTCTCCCAGAATATCACCAATCGCAGGCTTCTGAATCCTGCTCTGCCTTGAGGAGGGCTTCAAACCACAAAATGGGGCATCAAGCTAATTCTCCAGTACTCTCTGCCTTCATTTGAAACATGCTGCTATGTAGATGCATTCATGGGAGCAAATTCTTTGTTTAGATTAAAGCATGTAAAGATTGTGAAAAATGGAGGGGGACAAATAAAGCTGGGGTTTATTCTGTACTTCACATGCAATGTAGAATCCTTGATATGTTTATATCTTTATTAATTAATTAAAATGTGTCATTAAAAAGACTGTGAAAGTGGCACACCCACTCTTCCTATTGAATCTATGCGTAATATTATGTGTGTAAAAATATGAAGCATTATTGTGTGGTGTGTTAATTTACAGTGGAAAGCAGCATGCACATGATATTACTCTGAAGAAATAATAATGAAGCTTGCTGTAAAGAAATCCTTTCTACCTTAGGCCCAAGTGTGTATATTTTCTCTAGTAGTCATTATGGAAAATCAATCTTTATGCTTATTCAGTTTATAGATTCTAATTATGTGAACTAGATTTTGTTCTTGCATGGAAATTCTAGTAGTAGCAGATTTAAATCCTGTGATGCTTTTTTAAAATAACTTTTACATGGAAAAAGTTGTTTCCTGCTCTCCTTTGTGGATATTCATGTACAATTATTAAAGTGATAGAAATCCCAGTGAAGTCAATTAAAAGAATCCCTTCTAGTTTAGTTAGCTTTAGAGAGAGCCCTAAGCTTTGTCATCTAAATATAGCTACATGTACTTTTTTTGTATCCATGTGTGATACCTTTTTCTGTGACTGGCTTTCATAATATGCTGTTAGGATAATACATGAGAAATTGGCAGCAAAACTATGTGCAACTTTCTAAAATCTTGGCAACTGCATTTATGGTAGAAGTTACTGACGAATTTGGTTATACTTAATATTATACATTGCTGCTGTTCAAATACTTACAGCATATCAAGCCAGCTGTGATATTATAGTTACATGTTCTCTAATTCTATTACAGGTTGCTGGGTTAAGTGATATTCTCTTGCCAGTGTCATGCAGGAGGTCAGAGTATAATGCTCCTTTCTGGCCTTAAATATATGAATCTAGGATCTATAGATGTTGCTCATCGTAGAAGCTATTAGACCTGCTGATACAAATTCACTCAGAAAGCCACTATCTGCATTGTTTGTAAAAGGCCCTGCTAACTGTACAGTTCCCCCATACTGGATTCCTCCTGGTTTATTAAAATACTTCCCTGAAATAAATCCTTCCCTGCTGCTTCTTATCTCGGTCTACCAAAATTATTTCCCAAACATTTCTGCCAGTCATTTGTCAATTCTGTGTCCGTCTCTCCTGGAGTAACAGACTGCTGGACTGTCCATGTGCCACTGTTGGAGAAGCTGCCAGTGACTAATCCATCGGGTTTTTCCATGGCCCCTCCCCACTTAGGCTTCTGTAAGAGAAAGAGATAAAAAATCACATCTCGCTTTTCTCCCCACCTTTATCTGCCTGCAAGTTCTTATTCTTTGAGCCTCCTTCCCTGCTCCAACTGCTGAAATAGCACGTATCATGTGTGCCACTGTCCCACCAGTATCCTCTTCAGAAGCTGGATAAAGACAATAAAGATGATAGTTTTAAAGCAGCAGCTTATGAGCCTGGCAGTACAGATAATCTCAGATTCCTTAGATGCCAACTGTGCCACTCCCCTGATGGGGCTGTCTGCTTTCTTGGCTTCCTCTGTGTATCTCTCCTTCTGCTTGTCCCAGCTTCCCTGGGAATACCATCCAGTAACACAACTTTTACCACCTTCAGGTCTGTTTCTTCTTCTATATGGACATCTGGAAAGCAGTGGGATGTGCTGCCATGTTGAAGCACAGGCTGGAGTCAAAGTTGTGTGTGTGTGTGTGTGTGTGTGAGAGAGAGAGAGAGACAGGGAGAGAGAGAGATGAAGAAGGGGACTGTGTGAGAGACACAAAAGGTGTGCGCATGTGAGAGGGAGAGAGGTTCTTCAGCATTATCATTGCATGGGTTATCTTCATTAATCAACCTTTTGGTGGTTTTAGCTGTGTGATAGTAAGCAAGCTGGATCAGTGGTGTTTCACCATCCACTCTATATTCCTCTTTCTCCCTCTTGCTTTAGCTTTCCATACAAAAGTCTTCCTCTCCTTGAGCTGTCCTAGTTTGATTTTTAGCAGCCTCTTACATAGCTTGATCATCACGATTTCCTGAATTCCTATGGATTACATTTGTCAGTATTCAATTATCTGAAAAGGCTGAGCTATAGTAGTTATGCCTGTGCTTAAAGGATGTGCCACTCTTTGCCATCCTTAGTAGGGAGGGGAAACATCACCTTTGATTCTCAGAGTTGCCTCATTATTAAAAATCAAGCAGGCCTGGATTCAGTACTGTATTTTCCCAGTTCTGTTTTTATATTTATGTTCACAAGCCCAAAGCACCTTTGACTGTACCCTTGTATGTGTGCCCTTGTCATTCCAAATATCTGATCCCTTAGATAACTCTCCCAAACCCTTATCAGACTCAGTCTGAAAAATATCACTGCTCAGGAACAATTAATTGTTTAGGAGCCATGAACTACAATGAGCAATGAAGCATGAGTAGTTGCATTCTGTTTGGAGACTACGTACAGAGGAGCACACCTAATGCTGTGGCCAATGAAGGACTGTTGCTTGAGTACTTTAACTTGCATCTCATGACTTAGTCTCATTTCTGGCTTGATGGAATTTGTAGCATCTGGAGTAGCTGTTGAGTGCTTCTGGATGCCTTGAGAAATACTGATTAAGTGCACATCTCCAAAATTATCCTTATCCTTCTGCTTGATTAGCAGAAGACCCAGTGCATTCAGGTCACTTATCCACAACCAAACCTGATTTTTAAAAATCCCAACTTCCAATTTATGTCTGTAAACAATGGATACTTGCTGCTGTGGGACCCAGGTAGCAAGGATCAAATCTGGGTCTTTTAAATCTTAAAGCACAAGTTCCTACCGCCTGAATTAGAAGACCAAACTCAGTTCCCCTAGGTTATGGCAGGCTTGTGAACCTCTGTCACCTCTAGGCTGGGACAGGGCCATAAAGAGTGTATTACACAATCTCTTGAAAATGTTGGTATTTACTTCTCTCTCTTAATGTGTTAGTTTATTAAAAAAAAAAAATGATATGTACCCACCTTTGTAAAACATGTGGCCATAAAGTATTATATAAATGCAAAGTATTATTTCATTATCTCTGGCTGCCTAAATGTCTGGTCATCACCTACATATAGCCTCTTGAAATAAACACACATATGTTATGGATTAAAACAACTCAGAATGAGTTTTATGCTCAAAACAATGCTATTTTGTTAAGCCTATAACTTTCAAGTACATAACATGCAGAGGAGTGAGTGGTGCTTAATTGATTTCAGAATGTCTTTGCTGCTGACAAGCTGAAAAAGGAAAAAATATTGCACATGATAATTTTTGTATTATCGAATTGGGCCTAGATTTTGATGGCATCCTACGGAAACATGAGCAGAACCCATCTAGGTAACACTCTGCTGTTTGTTTATGGAATTTGGGCTGGCTCCAGCGGTGTCTTAAGCAGAAGGACTGTCTTTTGGAATCAAATTAGTTTAGTATCACGTATAGGGAATGGGCAGATGCAACAGTTATACCAACATATGTAGTGGGGACCTTAATGGGGTTTGGCTGCTATAACTGCTATGAATCTGCTATAACTGTTGTTGTCTGTCAGATCCTAATTTAAAGCAAGTAGAAGTTAAACCTAGAAAACTTACCCCTGAATGAAACAGGGTTACATTTTTGAAGTTTAGCATCATTTACTGCAAGATAGGAACAGACAGATTATATTGGAACACCGCTGTATACTCACACAGAGTAAGGTCTTCCTTGGCCTTAAAATGATGTATATTTTCATCTAATCCCATTGATAGGCTATCTATTTACTTACATGTCCCACATTATCAGCGTACTGGAATATCAGAAAATCTCAAAATAATGACATCATTAATAAATCTCATGTGTTTTTTAAAAGAATGCACATTTAGATCCTGATCCATGGAACAACAACAGTGGGGCTAATGCATTTTCACTCACATCATTGTTCTGATAAACTGTTGCAAGTGCATATAGTTTCCAATGCATTTTGTATCAGTGAGCTTCGTAACTACTTGATCTGATCTGCAGGTACACACGCATGGTTCAAATGCATATGTTATAAAGCGATCCCACAGTTATTTACAGGTACAAGATTGCACTGGAAAAATTGGAGATGAGTTTTGAAATGTACATGTTTTATTTTAATAGGCTTACAAAACTGAGGGCAACCAGAACTTATCTGTTTTGGGTAAAGATGTGTAAGATAGGTATTTGGATGAATAGTTCCTTTTATTTTCACTTGGAATTCAATGTCCAAATCCCATAGGTGACTGAAAATTTCAGCTTTAAAAGGTAAAGGGTATGTTTCACAAACTCTTGGAAATCTTTGTTTCAGCAGTTAAGGCTGAAGTTAAAAAAATAGTTCTCATCTAATCTTATGCTAAAAGTATCACTGCTGCTCTCTGTCTCATACCAGCATGGTATGGCAATCTCCTTGGAGGAATATGTCTGCTTGCAGAGACCTTCACCCACATACAGGTCAATTCTCTTTTGAACAGAAGTGAGATAATTGCAAAAGGCGTGAGCTCCTACAATGTTGGGTCAGAGGGCACATTCTGCTCTTACACCAGTATAAATTCATAGAAACTCCACTGATGTCATGAGCCTATTGGCCCATGGTGAAATTTATACTGGATTTATAGTAATGGCCTGCTGTGGTTTCACATGTGGAAGTAATAGAAAAACTTAGTCGACTGCCTTTGCTTTTCTCATGTATGTAGGGCCAACAGATATTAGCTCAACAACACTCAATCCGAATTAGAAAATTATTTTCATACCAATTCTTAGATTGTGACACTAGAGGAGAAGACGCACCAAGGGCTATCATCTTTCCCCAGTGGTTAAAACTTATTGAAACAGGAGGGAGAACTATGGAAGTACTTATTTAATCTAGGAAGAAGACAGAAGCAAATGGGGGGGCAGGGGAGGGGGGGCTGCACTTTTTCCAGCCCTTCCTCATTTTAATATGCCTGTTCATGCCTATTACAGGCCCAGTATATATGGCTCCTGTATGATTAGAGAACAAAGAATGGAAAAAAAATGAGCAATTTCTCTTATTTAAAATCTGTGTGTTAGAGCAGGGGTTTTCAAACTTTTAAAATAAGTGTATCCCCAGCAGCCAGACATGGGAGGGAGGGGGTCTGAGCTGCCGCGTGTGAATTTCCCCTCCCTGTGGCTGGCCGGCTGGCCAGGTGGTACCTGAGTGGCCCACAGAGGCGCACCGCTGCCCTCACCCGGCCCTGCTCCTGGGAGGTGGGTGGTGGTGCTTTGCCCATGCATACCTCCTAGGGCTTTCCCAAGTACTCCCAAGTACTCTCAGGTGTACCCCCGGCTGACAACCCCTGCCTTAGAGTGCATTTATCAGTAGGCTAGTGAAACTAACTTACCTTTAGGTTAGGGACTCTTCTGTTTTCCCCAACAAAACTAATGTGTCTGCTAGCCAGCATTTATCACCAGAATATCTATTTAGCTACCATTTTCCCAGCCCAGCCGGGTAGGGAAGTACTGTTTTATACATGGTAAATTAGACACAGAAAAGCTAAAGACTGGATTCATTCAGATAGTTGGTAGAGTACAGAAAGGTGGTATGGGGAGATGACTCTATATCCTGATTGTTTCAACACTTGCTGGGGAGACCTGCTCCAATGAATATTCAGCTATTTCAGAATAAATCAACTTCAACAGGAGACCCTAATCGAAACCCCTATCACATAACCTATGAGCTCAATGGTAAGGGAACTGTTTGGAAAGACATTTGGGTTTTTATATTAGGCAGTGAAGGAGGGCTTGAAGTCTAGGAAGAGGAGGAGCAGTCCCATCACTGTTGATACTACATGGGAGAAAGAGGAGGATTAGGCACCTTACTCTGTGAAAGTGTTTATGACCAAATAAAGTTAGATGTTTTCCTTTGGACTAAGGCAGGGGTACTCCAACCACAGGCCAGATCTGGTCCATATGAACTACCAGAATCTCCATGGGTTTGGAAGTTTGGTGGCAGAAGAGTGGTAGTGGTGTTAATTGTTACCTCCCTACTACCAAATATTGAGACACATACGAAGATGGAGAACCTGATAGCATAACCCTGAATGCTAAATGTATAGTGTGGTGCTGGGAAGGAAAGACAGTGCAGGGCCCAATATGGGTGCGTAGGGCCAGGCTGAGGCAGCACGAGGCCTGATCTGGGCATGTGGGGCCCAACCTTGTGTACTGCCTCTCCAAGGGATCTGGTCCACTGACAGGCCATGCACAACTGTAACAGGGACCCTTGCCCTGTTACTGGAAAGTGGCATGGCCCCTTTAAAGGTAGGATTTTTGTAGCAACCAGCAAAAGAAGGGTTAGGGAAGGACCCTGTGGGCAAGTCAGCTGACAAGGGAGCCACCTGACCTGCAGGGTAAGGCTTAGGAAATATAAGAGACAGTGTTGCCAGGTGTACCATAATTATTGTATTTGTACAATAAGTTCAACCCTTGTATGATGTACAATCAATAATAGTAACAGTGTTCAAAATGTACAATAATTTGTGAGGCAAGTAATTAATACAGTGTATGTAAAACTCAAGTCACCCTTAGGGAGTCTTAACTGATGTTTTGTTTTGCTGTCAGCACTTTCTTATGACTGCTTGCCTTGAAATAAAGAAATGCTTCAACTTTGATGACCTAGTTCTCACTCATTCACTAGTGACTTGTAGTGATCAATATAAAATAAATAAGAAGACTTATTTGCATATTTTTTCAGTGTACGATAGTTTTTCAGCAGATATGATTATTTTAGGCTTGTAATACAATACTTTCATATCTAAGACCTGGCAATGCTGATAAGAGCCCAGAGCTAGGGGTGTGGGGGTGGCTGTCTGTCTCTGCAGGCAGCTGGGGACGAAGCTCTACCCCAAGGATTTTGCTCTGAAGAGGACTTTGTCAGAGAGACTGGTTGGGGGCTGTTTGCCTTGAAGGCTATAAGCCAGGGACAGGCAAAATATGGCCCACCAGGCACTTTCATTCAGCCCATGGCACCCCCCAATGAATTGCACCCCACCCAGCGCTTCTGCTCACGAGGGTAGGAATGAGGTGCCCATGTGTACAATTCCCCAGCCTACCCTATTAGGCCTCACTCTCACACTCTTGGGCAGAAGGGGTCTGCCCAGCCAGCAGCTTCCAGGCAAGTCTCCTGCTTCAGCCAGAACCTGCTCACTCAGGGCAGCAGGTAGGGAAGCGTTAGGGCTGGTGGGGGCGGGGGGGTTGCAGCTGGGCAGAGGTGGGAATGCATGGAGCCTGTGCCCAGAGGGGCAGCAGGAGTGCGGAGCTCAGCTGGGCAGGGTGCAGGTGTGAGGGTGGGGGGTGAGGGATCCCCCCACACTCCCCCCCATGGGGTGCAACCCCTGCTGCCTGGCAGCAGCAGTAGGCAGGGAGGTCAGGATGCTTGTGGCCAGTACAGGCACCTGGTGGGGTATGGCTCTAGCCAGTGCTGCATGGAGGGAGGGAGTGCAGCCTGCCCAGCTGCCTCTATCACTGGGGCTCCACACCACTCACCTGCAGCTCCAGCACTCAGCAGGGGAAGCCCCACACTGGATCCTGCTGCCTCTCCCTCTTCCTGCTGCACAGCTCCCCGCATTCTGCTGGGATTCATAGATTCATAGAGTGTAGAGTCAGAAGGGACCACAAAGGATCATTGTATTTGACCCCCCTGCCCCTGGCAGGAAAGAGGATCAAGGTCAGATGACCCCAGCCAGGTGTCTATCAAGCCTCCTCTTGAAGATCTCCAAGTTAGGTGATAGTACCACCTTTCTTGGAAGCCCATTCCAGATTCTGGCTACCCTTACTGTAAAAAATTTCTTCTTAATGTCCAACCTGAATCTACTCTCCACTAGTTTGCACCCATTATTCTTAGTCACTCCTAGGGGTGCTCTGGTAAATAGCTCATCTCCAATTCCCTGTTGTCTTCCTTTGATAAATTTATAGGTGGCTACAAGTTCTCTCCTCATCTGTCTATTGTGAAGTCTGAAGATATCCAGATCCCTCAACCTCCCCTCATAGGGTCTTTCCTGGAGGCCACTAATCATGTAAGTGGTCCTCCTCTGAGCCCTCTCCAGATTCTCCATGTCCCTCTTGAAGTGCGGCACCCAAAACTGGACACTGTACTCCAAATGCGGCCTGACCAATGCCGCACAGAGAGGGAGCATCACCTCCCTTGATCTGTTGGTCATGCATCTGCTAATTCATGACAAGATGCAATTGGCCTCATCGATGGCTTTGTTACACTGCCGGCTCATGTTCATCTTGAAGTCAACTATGACTCCAAGATCCCTCTTAGCCGCTGAGCTGCTGAGGAGGTCATCCCCCAACCTATAGATGTGCTGGGGATTCCTCCTCCCTAGGTGGAGTACCTTGCATTTGTCTTTGTTGAATTGCATCCTATTCCGTTCTGCCCATTGGTCCAATCTGTCCAGATCGGCCTGTATCTGCTCCCTGCCCTCCAGTGTGTTAACTTTGCCCCATAACTGGGTATCATCTGCAAACTTGGAGAGGGTGCTCTCCACACCCTCGTCCAAATCGCTGATGAAGATATTAAATAACACCAGTCCAAGGACCAAACTCTGCGGGACCCCTCCTGCCAGGCCGAGAACAACCCATCCACCACCACTCTCTGGGTGCAGTCCCTAAGCCAGTTGGCCACCCACTTGACTGTGTAAGTGTCCACTCCACAGCCTGCTAGCTTCCTTATGAGAGTGGAGGGATGGAGTCCAGCGCAGGGCTTCCCTGTTGTGAGTATGGGAGCTGCAGGTTCATGGCGCAGAGCCCCTGTGATAGAGGCGGCCAGCGCTGTGTTGGGGGCAAGCAGCACACTGGTGGCAAAGGTCAGGAGTTAGGGGGCAGGACTTCTGGTCCCAATGTGGTGACCAGGAGGTGGGGCAACTGTCAGGGGGCAGGGCAACTGTCAAGGGGTAGGGCTACCTGTGTGGTCCCTAGCAGCTCACCAAAACTTGTTAAGTGGCCCTCCACCTGAAATAATTGCCTGCCCCTGCAATACGTTAATGGGGGATGGAGCCTGGTACTTAAAGGAGCAGAGCCAAGTGATTTGACTGCAACAAAGGCTAAGGTTAGTTACACAGCCCTAAGGAATAGGACTTGTGCTACAGTCAGTTTGCTAATCGGTGGTTTGAGTTGAACTGGAAAGGGGTGGTTTGGAGGTCCCATTAGTGCCATGGGTCAGGCCCAAGGCACAGACCAAGGAACAGGGAGACCAGCATTGTCTGAGAGTGGCTGAAATAGGGTTAGAGAGCCCATACCTCAGGAAGGGGTGGAGATTGGGACCAGAGGACCAATAAGCCCAAGAGGGGCAGAAACAGGGCATGACTATGGGGGCAGATGGAATTTATGACTTAAGCTGTTAAGGCAAGTCAGGTCAGGAAAGTCAATCAAGGGAGAAGAGAGCAAGCACCATAGGCATCAATCTCTGAAGGTGGCCTCCCTTTCATTAATTTTCCAACAAGACGTGGTGGACAGGAAAACAAGGTGAGTCCTCAAGAGACAGGACTGAGAGAGAGAGCTTAGCAGGGATGAGGCAGCTTGTGGGGTATATCACAACTGTTCTTAGGTGCTTAATCTGTTACAACTACTCATCTGACTCATGGAACTGAAAGGTTGAGTGCCACTGGATTAATTTAAGGCACCTAACTATGCTTGAAGGATAGAGTTTAACTCCTTCCTGCTACTGAGTGTTTCCTACTGGCTACCTAAAATGTGTCCCTGCTCAGTGAGGTGAGGGATTCTATGAATCCCTTACATTCCTCATCTTCCCCATACTTTGCCCCAAGGATTTTGCCCTGAAGAGGACTTTGTCAGAGAGACTGGTTGGGGGCTGTTTGCCTTGAAGGCTATAAGCCAGGGATGCTGCACGTGTATAGGCACCCTCAGTGCCTATAGAATAAAATACAAAAGAGGGATTCTTTGGTCTGTGCAGTAATCTCCATATACAGTTTCCTCCACATGGGAGACAGAATGAAACTGTTTTGATGTGTGTTTTTTTTAATTTGCAAGGAGCTCACATAGTATTATATTAATTGTGGTATAAAACCCCAGCAAGATGGTATATGCAGAAAATGTCACATGATTTATTTTAGGTACACTAAGAAGCTGGATTAAGTAGAATCCCATGAGGAGAACATGCACTACATCCAATAAGAAGAATGAATCATTTTATTTTCTTGATGCCCTTTTTCTTTTCTTTGGAATGTTTCATTTCCTCTAAACGTAGTGTATTCCTTTTGCTGTTAGTGAGATTATCCTTGTCTTTTTTTAATGGGCAATTTTGCTCTAAGAAAATTTACTCAAGAATGTTGGTGTAATTATTTCATAAACCAAATGCATTAAGAAGTATAAAACTACAGATAAGGCAAATTGCTATATCTTTATCTGCTTTCAGCAAAATGAGAGTTAAATTTTAAAATTAGTATAAACTATATTAAGTGATATTCAGTGCTGAGAGTACTTTGTTTCTATTACAGCTATCATAATTGGGATTGGAAAATATTTTACTATCAAGCTAAAATATATTTCCAGTGAGAAGAGATTTTTCTTTTTCATTAGATCTCTATTAACATTTTAACATTAAAATATAAAATATATATTTTGTACTTTTCAAATCTAATATTAAACTCCATACGTATGGGTGTGCCCAGATGAGCACGCATATGCATCTTGCAGTGTCTCAAACTGGTTTGAGATGCCACAAGAGGCATGCTGAGAATGAAAAAATGTTCTCTGTGCTGCATATTTGCAGCATGGGCTCTAAACTTAATACCTGGATTTCCAGGTATATATGTATATATATAAAAAAAACCCACCCTGGAAAAAAACAGGGCAGGGCACAGTTACCAGCATGCCCTGAAGCAAGCCGGGGCTTGGACCTCCAGAGACATTCTGGCATCCGGCCAGAACATCTCTATGGTGCCCCCTGCTTCCCTAGCATGCTGTGTTTGCATGCGGGGGGTGGGGTGGGGTGGGGTGGGGGGCAAACAGGAGCAATGCAAGGCTGCAGCATGACTCAGGTGCTGTCTCTGGTAAGCGGGGTGGGGGTCTGGTTGGGGGCATGGGTCCCCCACAGGGCCCACCACCCCTCCTGCAGGGGCCACAGCTCCCCTCCCCGCAGCAACAGCAGCTGTCGCGCCCTCAGGGCTCGCTGTGCCCTGCACCCCCACTGGTGTGGTGTGGTCCTGGCCATCTCAGACATGATGCCGCTTGTGCTGCTTGTCCCAGGTCTGGTGTGGCTCAGTGCAGTGCAGTGTGGCACAGGGCAATGTGCCTTCAGGCAGCACCGGGCCACTTGGGCTGTCACCTGGGGCCTGGCACTGCTCACAGAGACTGCACATTGCACCAGGCAGGGTACTGCCTCCATGGAACCGGCCTGGTCTGTCGGCATGCGGGACCCATGGAGGCAGGACCCCACCAGGTGTGACACACAGTCCCTATGAGTGGTGCTGGGCCCAGCATGAAAGCTCAAGCGGCCCAGAGCTGCCCAAAGGTGCATGGTCCCACACTGTGTCATGGCAGGCTTGACCTACAACAAGCAGCACAGGTGGCTCTGGATCTGAGGTGGTCGGGGCCATGCCATGCTGCTTGGGGCTCTGGCAGCAGTGGGCCCTGAAGCCCCAAAGACTGCTGCTGCTGTTGGGGGGTGTGGGGGGCTGTGTCCCTGAGGGCAGGAGCTGTGGGTCCTGTGGAGGGAGCAGTCTGTGAACTGTGCAGGGGGGCTGCACTGTGCAGGGGGCAAGGGACCCACCCCTCCTGAGCAGCCTCTTCCACACAGCCCCCCACACCAACAGTCTCCCCACAAACCCCACACCACAAGTCACCCCCACAAATCTCTCACCCTGTGTGCCCAGCTGGCCACATGGGAATGAATGGGACCTGCTGGCGGGAGCTGCAGCTGCAGGGGAAACTGCCACACTGCAGCCCTGCCCCACACCCACACCAGTGCTGGGATATGCGGCCCAGCCTGGCAGGGGGAGGCTCCTGGTCCCAGGAGCCACTTGTGGGGTGCGATGGGCTGGCTGGAGAGGTGGAGCTGGCAGCAGGGGTGTGTCAGAGAGAGATGGGGGTCAGGTATGGGAGAGCACTCCAGGTAGGAAAGACCACCCTAGCTGGGTTTAGAGCCCTTTTGCCCTCCTAGAGCAGCATGTGTGGGGGGAGGCTGCCCTGGGAGGAAAGGGCCCAGCTCAGTCCCTGATCCCCATTCAAGGACTTCCCAGTATGGGGCAGGGGACAGAACATCAAGGGCTGGAACTGCTTAGAGCCACAAAGCAGTGGGTGGGATAGTTGCAGCTGGACTCATGTCCTGGCTGGGAAGGAGCCTGTGGCTGGGAAGGAGCTAGTGGGGGCAAACAGGGGCTGCAGGTCAACAGTGAGGGGACTGGGATGGGTGGGGGGTAGGCTGTGTGTTAAGAGTGAGAGGCAAGAACAGGAGAAGGGCACTGGCATATCAGTGCTGCTCAGCGCCGTACATCCTGGTGAGCAAGAGTGTAGGGGCAGCTCTGATTTTTCCTATGACAAAAAACCCAAAAGTAAATGCCAAAGTGTATAGATATTTATAATGTATTTTATTATGATGATAGAGGCACTGGTAGGTTTCCAAATTGCTTTAAACTTGCAATATATCAATAAAACATTGCCCAACTGATCTCTCTCTATATAGTGGCATTTCAT
>NW_005842712.1:720293-729667 GCF_000455745.1 Alligator sinensis
CACTGTTTTCTGTATTTTAATGAGAGAAGTTGAGTTTTTTATCAGAGAATTTGCAATTTTTAAACAGGGAACATCAGGATCTCTGCTGGTGAGACAAGTGGCGAGAACTGAGAAGAGGAGCCTGTCCAGGGCCAGCACTGGGGATCCAGCTGGAGAGCAGACCAAGTGGTTAACCTCTTGCCCATTTGGAGCCAAGAGGACATACTTTGATAGTTCAAAGTGGGCCAAGGAGCACATCTTCTGGGCAATAGCTGCCCAGATGGCAGAGCAGGGGCACCCCATCCAGGTCTAGCAGGCAGGCAGCCCAAGGGGGTAGATGCTGTCACAGGTGACAGCAGGTTACAGCCAGGCAGCAGCCCCCACTACTAGACTGCTACAGTGGGTAGAGGGTGCAGGGACCACTCTGCTTCAGCAGTCCAGCTGGGACAAGGGCTAGTGTCCCCAGATACCAAGCGGCTGGGCCTCAGAAGCTCCTGAGGGCAATTAGCCCTGAGCTGCTTGCCAGGGCAGGTTTTTATATTGTTGGCACCAGCACAGGGCAGATTTTTATATTGCTGGGACCAGCACAGGTGCTGGCCCCAGCCTCTAGCTCCCCCTGGCTGCCAATCTGGGAGGAGTTGGGCAAGGTCATTTTGCCCCAAGTGGCACATCTTGCCCCACACCAAAGTGCATGTCCAGGCACGTGCACTGAGACAAAAATATGGATAAATTTGTGCTGCTCCTATTTGAACTGCTGGAAATGCACATGCCTGCATGTGTGGATGCACCCCATGAGTCCAATTGCTCAGTACTGAAAAACAATGGTAGTTGAAAATACAGAGTATTTAAAAAACATGCTACAGTTTGATTGTGTTCTGTTTATTTAAATCATAACTCAGCTATTTCCTCCCAATAATGACAACATTACTAAGTATTTTTAGACTGGCTTCATTATAACACTACTCAGTAATTGTGCGAGGCCTTTAACTGAAAATACCTTTTGTCACTAGTAGGTGAAGTCATTTTAACTGTTATTTATGGATAAAATGAACAGTCTTAACATTTATGTTGAACTCCCACAGGGGTGGGCAAAATGGCAGATTCTGTGGTGGTGACAGCATGGTCCAGAGTTGGGGCAGAGCCATGATCTGCTGTCTGCATGCCCTCACCTGATCACTGCCCAGGGCAGGTGGGCAGCCGATCGTGGTTCTGCCCTGGCTCCAGACCATGCTGTCACCATCACAGAAGCCCAGACCCAGAGCTGCACCCTGCCAGGGCTGCTTGGATTTGTCTGTTTGGAAATCCCAGTCCCATGCAGTCACAGCTCTGCCCCTCCCGGGGCCTTCATGAAAAACAGCTGCATCAATGTGGGCAGGGACTGCTGGGAAATGGAGTCCGTCATGGACTGAATCTTGCCCATGGGCCAGACTTTGCCCACCTTGGCCTAACTGCACAGTTAATTTGGGCTTTTGTCTGAGTTTTGGCTGAAATCCCTCTACCAGCCCCATGGATCTAGACTGAGATGTGATTTAAATCTGTACTAGCCTCATGTACCAGATACTGCTGTTACTTGGGCTGGAGCTACTTACTGTCTGGGAATATGTAGACAAAAATTATGTAGGTGCTAATAGTGCATCAGTGCCCTTCCCATAGCTCCCTCAAGGGAAAGACAGAAACATTTCCTCGCAGTAGGGAAAGAATCTTAGAGAGGCTCAGCATAACAAAGAGAACACAGCACAGATGCCCAAGTGGGAATATGTTCTAAGTGCAGATACACATGTGGGCAAGTATTGAAATACTAAGGTCAAAGACATGTACATTCAGAATCGATAAACAAGTCTACCTGAGCTAACTGAGTAATGAAGATATATCCATGATTAAGACAGCTGTAGGAGCTTTAGATGGAATGTATGGCTGGATGCTTTGGCTACTAATCTAGGGCTACAGGAATTTGGGAGGTTTGGGGTTTTTTTCTAATCTCCTCTGAGGCACTGAGATGTTGGTTACAGCTAGTGCTGTGGGTTTTTGATTGGAATGTATTGATGCTTTTGCCAGTACTTAGAATACCCAGAGGTTCCTGGCTGGAGGGTCTTGCTCCATTGCTGAGGGTCACATTGACTGCCAAATTTAGAATCAAAAGGGAATTTCCCCCCAGGTTAAATTGGCATGGACTGTGGGGGCTTTTGCCTTCCTCTGTAGCATGGGGCATGGCCCTTTCCCTAGGATCTTCTGAGTGTATGCTAATTAATTACTTCCTTCTTGCTTTAGTGTCAGGACCTTGGCACTGCCTTTGTCTTCCCTGCTTTCACCCATGGTTATAGAGTGTTTTTAGTGTTTTGTATATTCTTCCTTGTAGTTATGGGCAAGGGTTTGAAGTGGTGATCTGGGAGATTCTTTTGGTTAACAACTGCCTGTGAATGTAAGAGATTGGATTGGATCACTGAGCAGACCCCTTCCAGTCCTGTGTTCCTACGGTTATCTTCCATAGGTGGAAGGTGGTCCTGCTACTTGATGTTGGATCTGTGCTATTTCATATCTTAGGAAAAGGCAGGGAGACTAAGCAGTCTCCCTAATTAATTCTTCCCTGAGCTTCCTATATTGGCAAGATTCAGCCACTGTATGCAAGGAGGTGATAAAGCTGGCCACAGGTTCTGAAGGCTCCTGTTTATGGAGATTAAATCTAGCTCATTCATAGATCACACTTCTTTTGCACAAATAATGTTCAATTAGTGCCTCTACCACATCAGGATATTGCTTTTTTGTAAGAGGCAGTGACATCAGAATTTCATCAGCCTGATCCTGCATTGAGCAGATGAGAGCACTTAGTTGGTAAGGTTCATACTTTTTGTCCAAACCTGACACTTCCCTGAAGTGGTTAAAGCATCTAATGAATCTATGCCACAATCCAGGGGACTGGAAATCAAATTGTTTTGATTAACTGCCTTTCATTGTCTCTGTAGCCAGCCTCTGCTCTGAGCTGGACCCAGCTGCTGCTGGAGCTTGGTCTGTCATTTGGGAATCACCTGATTGCTGACAATAATTTGAGTTCCTGTTGGTGGCAGGATTCACCCACTCCTGACACCATGTGCATCTCATAGCTTAGGAAAAGGCAGGGAGACTTCTTGCTCTCAAAAAGGTTTTATTGCAACAACTAATACACACAAAAAGATGGCTGACAACTTCCTTTTGATGTCATCATGTCAGCCCTCAGGAAGGGAGTTAACCCTTCCTACTACAGGGGCAAGATATGAGGGCAAGGAAGTGGATGGTGTGCAGCATGGGATGTTTGCAGGATGCAATTTGGAGGTGGACCAGAATGACAGGGAACAATGTATTAAACCTGTGTGAAAGGCTGGAAAAGTAGGTGAGGCAGGGCCCAATGATGAGCTGCAGAGGGCCCGTAGTTAGGGGACAGTGGGGAGCATCCTCGAGTAGGACTCACTCAAGGTGGAAGAGTATGCCAGAGGAAGGCCACCCTCCCGTGGTTGAGACAGCTCGTTGTGGCTCACTGGGAATATCTACATGTGCTATTAATTAGAAGTAGACTTATTGCTCAGTAAAAATACTGCACAGTAAGCTGAACGGGGTGCACGTCTACATGTGCTTCGTCTTGGGAGCAGGTTTGCTCCCAAAGGGAGTAGCCACATACACCTCTGGGCTGTGAGGGGAAGCAGGGAGCTCCTAAGTCCCAGTGCTACTCAGCTCCCAGTTTCTGTAGGGAGCCAGGAGCTGAGCAGCACCAGGATGGGGAAGGGTGGCGGGCAGAGGGCTACTCTTTTTGGGCGCTGCTTGGCTCCCAGCTCCTTACCAGGACCAAGGGAGTTTCCTGTCCCCTGTGGGCCCCTAGTGTAGGAGCTGAATGGGAGCAAATTTGCTCCTGGTCAGCATCTACACATGTGCTACTGTGCAGTATCTACTGCAGAGTTAGTTTACAATCTGTATTTATGGATAGTAACTAGAGGTGCACTGAAACATCAGTCCGATATCAGATCGGCACTGATATAAAGCAAGCTGTCTATATTGGAAATTGGCCTGAAGTGGCTGATCATTTGGCTGATAAATGGCCCATGCATGCATGCAGCTGCAGCGCAGCATGTAGGAAGTGAGAAGTACAGCTGGCAGCATGGAGAGCTGTGTGCAGCTGGTAAGTCTGTTGTGGTGGAAGGGTAGGGGCATGGGGGGCAGATCAAGGCCCCCATGATGTAGAGGGTGTGGGGATGGGGCTGGGGCAGGTGCATGGCATGGATGTCACAAGCAGCATGGGCAGCCTACATGTGTGGTGTGTGGCATGTGGCAGGTCAGGGAGGGGATAGGCAACACAGTAGCAGATAGGGCAGGAAGCAGAAAGGATAGAAGAAAATTGGGAGGGAAGCACAGGGAAGGAAACAGAAAGCAGAGAAGCAGGTCAGGCAGGGAACACAGGAGATACAGATGAAAATGCAGATGAAAACGTAGCCCCAGTGAAGTCAACAGGAGTTTTGCCACTGACACAAACAAAACCAGGAGCTGCTATTTTCTAAAACACCTTTAAACCACCTTTAAAGATCCACTTAGAAGTAGCTAATTCTCAGTGGTGGTGGCAACAGGGATGACCGGAAATCTCTCTCAGCATAGTTCTCTGAGGCTTCATGTACACAGCAGCAAGCAGAAAAGCTTCTTTGTGCACAGACCCCTCAAGATGTAGCTTTGTATATTACAGAGGAGACATAAGGCCTGATCTTTTTTTCATAATATATTGTCATTTCTTTCAGTGTTATTTTGAAAGATTTATTTTTAGTATGAAATTTTATCATTTTTACCTGGTTTTACTTTCAAATCAAATTTTTACTCATAAGCGTGCTCTAGGTCTTTGAGTTAATGTGGAAATGGTTCCATCTTTGGACAAACTAGCATAGCAAGACAGAGAGAGACTATTTAGATCTACAATTTTAACTTAGAAAATAACAGTTTTCCTTTTAAAAATATCACTTACACCTTGGTTTACCATTAGAAATAACTGGAATACTTGCACACAGTTTAAAGTATTGTGTATATATAATATTAGATCTTTAAAGTATTTGAAGTTTCTGCATCAAGTGAGTCTTTCATTTCCAGGTGGCTCCTTTCACAGTAGTTTATACTGGCAATTTTTTACCAAGCATACTTGGTAAATTTTATCTTGATAAAATTATCTTTTATACTTGACTTTTATCAAATTTGCAGACAACATTAAGATGTGGGGGGAAGTGGTCACGCTAGAAGGGAGGAATAGGCTGCAATCAGACCTACACAGGTTACAGAGATGGGCGGATGAGAACAGGATGGGTTTCAACACTGACAAGTGCGAGGTATTGGACCTGGGGAGGAAGAACCAGCAGCATACCTACAGGCTAGGGAACTCCCTTTTCATCAGTGCAGAGGCAGAAAAGGATCTTGGAGTCATTACTGATGCTAAAATGAACACGGGCCGACAGTGTGGGGATGCGGTCAGGAAGGCCAACCGCACCTTGTCATGCATCCACAGATGCATCTCAAGCAGGTCGAAGGAGGTGATCCTCCCCCTCTATGCGGCACCGGTCAGGCCGCAGCTGGAGTACTGCATCCAGTTCTGGGCACTGCACTTCAGGAGGGATGTGGACAACATGGAGAGGGTCCAGAGGAGGGCCACTCACATGATCAGGGGTCAGCAGGGCAGGCCCTACAAGGAGAGGCTAAGGGACCTGAACCTGTTCAGCCTCCACAAGAGAAGGCTGAGGGGGGATCTAGTGGCCATTTACAAACTAGTCAGAGGGGACCATCAGGCATTGGGGGAGTCCCTGTTCCCCCGAGCACTACCAGGAGTGACTAGAAATAACGGTCACAAGCTGGCAGAGGGTAGATTCAGACTAGACATCAGGAGGCGCTACTTCACTGTCAGGGCAGCTAGGATCTGGAACTAACTTCCAAGAGAAGTGGCGCTGGCTCCTACCCTGGGGGTCTTTAAGAGGAGGCTTGATGAATACCTTGCTGGGGTGGTTTGACCCCAGTACTCTTTCCTGCCATGGCATGGGGTCAGACTTGATGATCTGCTCAGGTCCCTTCCGACCCTACCAACTATGAAACTATACTACTGCCAAGACTAGTTCATGGTTGTTCTGAAAACTAGTTCATGGTTTTTCAAGTAATAACTATTTTTAAAATGGAGCTGGTAGACTGAAGTGCTTCTGACCACAAGCAAAAGCAGAACTGTAGACTCCTGGGAAAATTTTGAGGTAAAAAATTGAGGCACCTATTGACTAACGGCACCTTCAGAGTTAAGTAGTAGCTGATTGGGGATTCTCAGGATTGCAATGTTGTGTTTAGGACCTAAATTCTGCCTACCCCCCCAAGTTTTGATCGTGTCATCTCTTAGGGTGCTTTGGTGAACAGACGTTCCCCCAGATCCTATAAACTTATAGGTGGCCACCAGATCACCCCTGAGCCTGAGCTTTTCCAGGCTGCAGAGACCCATGACTCTCAGCTTCTTTTTATAAGGTCTGCTTCCCTGACCTGATCATGCACATGGCTCTTCTCTGGACTCTCTCAAGCTTCTCCACATCCTTTTTGAATTGTGGAGCCCAAAACTGGATGCAGTACTCCAGCTGCGGCCTCACCAAGGCCAACTACAATGGGAGAATGATGTTCTGGGTTTTGCTTGAGAGGCACCTGTGGATGCAAGCCAGTGTTTTGCTTGCTTTACTAGCCTCAGCATCACATTGAAGGCTCATATTTGTCTTGTGGTCAATCATGACCCCCAAGTCCCTTTCGTCTGTAGTTCTACCCAGCGTAGCATTGCTGAGCCGATAAGCATGCTGCAGGTTTTTCCTCCCAAGGTGGAGAACCTTGCATTTTTCGGTGTTAAACACCAGCAGTGTTTCGGTGTTAAACACCATTCTCGTCCGCCCATTTCCTGAGCTTGTCAAGGTCTGCCTGGATCACCCTCCTGTCCTCAGATGTGGTTGCTTTACCCCCGATTTTGGTGTCGTCAGCAAACTTGGCCAGTCCGCTACTGACACCAATGTCTAACATAATTGATGAACATGTTAAATAGTATAGATTCATAGAAATAGGGTCTGAAGGGACCTTGTAGATCATTAAGTCTGACCCCCTGCCCTGGGCAGGAGAGAAAACTGGGCTCAAGTGACCCCAGCCAGGTAGACATCAAGCCTCCTCTTAGAGACCCCCAGGGTAGGAGCCTTTAGCACTTCTCTTGGAAGTTGGTTCCAGATCCTAGCCGCCCTGACTGTGAACTAATGCCTTAAGATGTCTAGTCTAAACCTACTGTCTAACAATTTGTGGCCGTTATTCCTTGTTACCCCAGGGGGTGCTAGGGGGAACAGGGTCTCTCCCAAACCCTGCTGGTCCCCCCTGGTGAGTTTATAGATGGCCACCAGGTTCCTCATCAGCCTTCTCTTGTGAAGGCTGAACAGGTTAAGGTCCTGTAGCCTCTCTTCATACGGTCTGCCCTGCTATCCCCGGATCATGAGGGTGGCCCTCCTCTGGACCCTCTCAATGCTGTCCACATCCCTCCTGAAGTGCGGTGCCCAGAACAGAACACAGTACTCCAGCTGTGGCCTGACCAGTGTCACATAGAGGGGGAGGATCACCTCCTTGGCCCTGCTTGAGATGCATCTGTGGATGCATGACAAGGTACAGTTAGCCCTACTGACCGTGACCTCACATTGTTGGCCCATGTTCATCTTGGAGTCAGTAATGATTCCAAGATCTCTTTCTGCCACCGTGCTCTCCAGAAGGGAGTTTCCCAGGTTATAAATGTGCTGTTGGTTCCTACTGCCCAAGTGCAGCACTCTGCACTTGTCAGTTATTGAATCCCATCCTATTTTCATTAGCCCACCCCTGTAACCTGTCCAGGTCCTGCTGTAATCTGTCCTTCCCTACTAGCATGCCCACCTCACACCAAATCTTGGTATGATCAGCAAATTTAAACAGGCTGCTTTTTACCCCGTCATCCAAGTCACTAATAAAGAAATTGAACAGTGCGAGCCCAAGGACCAAGCCCTGGGAGACTCCACTGCCCACTTCCCTCCAGGTCGAAAAAGACCCGTCCACCACTACCCTCTGAGTACGACCCTTCAGCCAATTTGCAATCCATCTGACTGTGTAGGCATCAATGCCACAGTCATCTAGTTTTTTGATGAGAATGGGGTGGGAGACAGTGTCAAAGGCCTTGCTGAAGTCCAGAAAGACTACATCCACGGCGACACCTGTGTCCCATGCTTTTGTGACCTGATTGTAGAAGGCAATCAGGTTGGTCTGACAGGACCTGCCCTTAATGAAACCGTGCTGGTTGCCCTTGAGCATCATCTTTGCTGCTGGCCCATCACAGATGTTCTCCTTGATGATCTTCTCAAAGAGTTTCCCCAGGATTGAAGTAAGACTAATGAACCTATACTTGCCCAGGTCCTCTCGGGGACCACATTGGCTTTCTTCCAGTCATCTGATACCTGGCCAGAGGACCATGAGTGCTCATAAAGCTGTGCCAGGGGCCCTGCAATAACCCCTGCCAATTCCCTCAACACCCTGGGGTGGAGAGCATCTGGACCTGCTGATTTGAACATGTCCAGCCCCTCCAGAAGCTCTCTAACCCAGTACTCCCTGACCTTATGCCTGGCAGCATTTCTCCTGAGTCTGTCTGGAATCCTGGTCGGGGAGTCCCAGTCCCTGCACAGGAAAATGGAGGTGAAGAATTTGTTAAAGAGGTCTGCTTTCTCCTCTAGTGCAACCACCAGATTGCCAAGCATATCCTGCAGGGGCCCCACATTACCTTATGCCTTCTTCATTCTCCCTACATAGTTCATAGAATCATAGAAGTAGGGTCGGGTCCCATGCTTTTGTGACCTGATTGTAGAAGGCAATCAGGTTGGTCTGACAGGACCTGCCCTTAATGAAACCGTGCTGGTTGCCCTTGAGCATCATTTCTGATGCTGGCCCATCACAGATGTTCTCCTTGATGATCTTCTCAAAGAGTTTCCCCAGGATTGAAGTAAGACTAATGAACCTATACTTGCCCAGGTCCTCTCGGGGACCACATTGGCTTTCTTCCAGTCATCTGATACCTGGCCAGAGGACCATGAGTGCTCATAAAGCTGTGCCAGGGGCCCTGCAATAACCCCTGCCAATTCCCTCAACACCCTGGGGTGGAGAGCATCTGGACCTGCTGATTTGAACATGTCCAGCCCCTCCAGAAGCTCTCTAACCCAGTACTCCCTGACCTTATGCCTGGCAGCATTTCTCCTGAGTCTGTCTGGAATCCTGGTCGGGGAGTCCCAGTCCCTGCACAGGAAAATGGAGGTGAAGAATTTGTTAAAGAGGTCTGCTTTCTCCTCTAGTGCAACCACCAGATTGCCAAGCATATCCTGCAGGGGCCCCACATTACC
>NW_005842712.1:730362-741608 GCF_000455745.1 Alligator sinensis
TGCTGGTTACTACTGCCCAAGTGCAGCACCCTGCACTTGTCAATATTGAATCTCATCCTGTTTTTGTTAGCCCACCCCTGCAACTTATCCAGGTCTTGCTGCAGTCTTTCCCTCCCTACTAGCGTGCCCACCTCACCCCAAATTTTGGTATCATCAACAAATGTAAACAGGTTGCTTTTCACCCCATCGTCCAAATCGCTGATAAAGAAACTGAACAGTGCGGGCCCAACGATTGAGCCCTGGGGGACTCCGCTGCCCACTTTCCCCCAGGTCGAATATGGCCTGTCCACCACCACCCTCTGAGTACGACCCTTCAGCCAATTAGCAATCCACCTGACTGTGTAGGCACCGATGCCACTGTCACCTAGTTTTTTAATGAGGATGGGGTGGGAGACAGTGTCAAAGGCCTTGCTGAAGTCCAGAAAGACTACATTCACGGCGACACCTGCATCCAATGCATTTGTGACTTGATTGTAAAAGGCAATCAGGTTGGTTTGACATGATCTGCCCCTAATGAAATCGTGCTGGTTGCCCTTGAGCATCATCCCCGATGCTGGCCCATCACAGATGTGCTCCTTGATGATCTTATCAAAGAGTTTTCCCCATGATTGAGGTAAGACTGACGGGCCTATAGTTGCTCAGGTCCTCCTTCCTCCCTTTTTTAAAGATGGGGACCACATTGGCTATCTTCCAATCATCTCGCACCTGGCCCAAGCACCATGAGCGCTCGTAAAGCCATGCCAAGGGCCCTGTAATAACCCCTGCTAGCTCCCTCAACACACTGGGGTGGAGAGCATCTGGACCTGCTGATTTGAACACATCCAGCCCCTCCAGAAGCACTCTAACCTGGTCCTCCTCAACCTTAGGTCTGGAGGCGTTCCCCTTGAGTCCATCTTGAATCACGGTGGGGGAGTCCCGGTCCCTGCACAAGAAAATGGAGGTGAAGAATTTGTTAAAGAGGTCTGCCTTCTCCTCTGGCACAACCATCTTTAAAAAAAGACTTTTTATTATCTTTGATCCTTGACGCTAGCCCTAGCTCTGGATCTGTATTAGCTTTTCTAACACCCCCCTACAGACCCGAGTGGTGGAGATATACTGCTCTTTGGTGTTAGCCTCTCCCTTCCACTGGGTGTACTCCTCCTTTTTGGCAATCAGGCATTCACAAATGCCCTTGGTGAGCCAGGGGGGGCTTTTGGGCACTCTTGCCCCCCTTGCTTCTTGTTGGGATTGTCACCTCTTGGGCCGTGAGTATCATCTCCTTAAGGAACGACCACTCATCTTGGGCACTGAGTTCCCCTATTCTTGAGGACCGCAGCACCTCTCCCAGTAATCTCCTCAACTCATTGAAATTGGCCCTCTTAAAGTCTAGGGCTATAGCCTTGCTGCAGGCCCTTGGCACCATACGCTGGGACAGAGTCTTGAGGGACCCCACTGGTCACAGGGCACCATGATGATTGATTTCCATCCACCACCACCCTCTGGGTCCTACCGCGGAGCCAATTCCTCAACCAGTGGACCGTGGTGAGGCCAAGGCTGCAGTTTGCCAGTTTTGCCAAGAGGTGATCATGGGATACCAGATCGAAGGCTTTTTTGAAGTCAAGATATATGACATCCATCTCTTCTCCCTTGTCCAGGTGATATGTCACCTGGTCATAAAAGAAAATGAGATTGGTCAAGCAAGACCTACCCGCAACAAACCCATGCTGGCTATCCATCAGGATGTTGCCGTCAGCCAGGCAGGATGGCCTCTTTGATAATCTTTTCCAAGACCTTCCCCAGGGTAGAGGTCAGGCTGATGGGCCTGTAGTTTGCCGGATCGACTTTCCTCCCTTTCTTGAAGATAGGCACCACATGGGTCTTCTTCCAATCTTCAGGCACTTCACCAGAGCGCCAGGAGTTCTCAAAGATCCATGCCAGGGACTGAGCTATGATGCTTGCTAGCTCCTTAAGCACCCTTGGGTGTAAGCCATCAGGGCTGGCTGGCTTGAAGGTATCCAGCCTCTCAAGGTGTTCCTTCATGAAGTCAGCTTTGATGGAGGGTAAAAAATCTCCCTCACCTGGGCCTCCCTGTCCTGTAGTGGGCAGGAGCGTCCCATGGGACTGCTGGAAAACTGATGCAAAGTACCCATTTAGCAAGTTTGCTTTTTCCTGGGTGTCAGCTGTCAGTTGTCCCATCTGATTTAGCAGGGGTCCAATGTTGCCCTTGCTTTTCCTCCAGCTCCCCACATATCTAAAAAAGGACTTCTTATTGTCCTTGATATTTGTAGCTAGCTCGAGTTCTGTTGCAGCCTTGGCTTTCCTGGTTTGCTCTCTGCAGGTCTGGACCAGAGCAGAGTATTCCTCCTTGGTGGTGGATCCAGTTCTCCATCCTTTGTAGGTCTTTCTTTTAAGATGCAGGAGGTCTGCTAGTTCCCTGGAGAGCCAAGGGGGTTCCCTTTTGCTGCCTTTCCTCCAAGACGGGATAGACTTAGCTTGCACATCCAGGATTGCTCCCTGGATGATGATGTGAGCCAAATAAATATCTAACTATATCCTTATGCTCTTAGGGCACAGTTAGTTCTTACTGACTGTAGAATAGAGAACTACCACAAGGCTTATGC
The DNA here is from genome assembly GCF_000455745.1 of Alligator sinensis. NCBI lineage: Eukaryota > Metazoa > Chordata > Crocodylia > Alligatoridae > Alligator > Alligator sinensis. The sequence goes on from NW_005842712.1 coordinate 732,963, forward strand.
TAAAGCAAATTTATGTTGATAGTTATCTAGTCGGTTCTCTGAAGCCGAGACCAAACAGTCGCATGAAAGATTATAATTGGGTTGTGACAGAAAGTTATTGTGAAAAACTGTTTTTATAATCAGATTAGAAAATGAGTACTGTAAAAAGCACCAACATTTTTAAACGTGCCATTCCCCAACATTGTATCAGGTACGTGTAAGTAATTTATGACTGGGATTCAGTAAAAAAATGCATTTAAAGATGTGTTATCACATGTTTTGCCCCATGACCAAAGTTCCTATGAGACAAACTTCTAATTGAGGTCCATCTTTCAAGGGGAAAATATTTCTTTAAGACTCTAATAACCTACAAATTGGATTGCTGTCCAACTTCCTAATCTGCTTTCCCCATTCTTCTTCTTTTCTCTATAACCAGGACTCAGGAAAAATACAGCTTCAAGCTCTTGTCACTGCTAATTATGTCCAGCTCAGATAATGTGTCATGACCTCTGAGGGGTAGGTCAAATGTCACAGAGCTGACGTGAAAGAGTAGAAGTTTGAAGGCTTCTAAATAAGCTTTGTAAGTATTTACTCCTGTTGTAGAAAATAACTGTATAGTTCTGAACCAATGGAAAGAACAGACTTTTGCAAAAATGTAAACGTCTTGTATGATAACCTCTCACCATGCATATTCATTATTAAAGTGGTTTAATAATTACTTTTTTCCATTAGAAATTGTGCTTGTTGATGCATCTTTATCGTTTTAGCAACCTTTTCTTTGCTCACGTTAGATTTATTTTTTTTAAAATACATTAGGTCCAGGGTTAGACTGCGCCAGATCCAGGTAAGCTCAGTCATTCTGTTGTAGGTTACTGATATGCATTTTCATAACAAACCTTGTACCAATACCTCTTTACTAGGAAATTTCTTACATACATATGCTACAGTGTTAGTACCCTAGCATCTTTAGACATTTTTTTGCTAAAAATGTAGTAGCATTTATAGTGTTTCCCCATACCACAATGATGATGCCATTTTATAATTACAAATACATAAGTATAACTATATGAGATTCTTTACTGTGCAGTAGAGACAATTACAGCATAGTAAGCATCACCTTCTACACATGAAGACTCTTACTGTGTTGTAATTTGCTCTACTTAGCAGTTAATTTGCTACCTGCAACTGCAAGTAGCAAATAAACTGCAGAGTAATTACTGTGCAGTAAGGCATGTGTAGATGTCTGGCCAGGAGCAAATTTGCTCCTGGTCAGCTGGACAGCAGGGGGCAGGAGATTGCTCCCTGCCCCCTGGGAGCTGGCTGCTGCCAGGGCAGGCTCCACCACCAGACCCTGGGTGGTGGCAATGTCCCCCTGCTCCAGCAGCAGGGAGCTATCTGCTCCAGCCCCATGATCACAATTGCAGAGCAGGGGAGGGGAGTAATCTCTTAGTCCCCACTCCATGATTGCAATTACACAGGTGGGATAGGAAGCTGCCTGCATGGAGATAGTTCTCTGCCAATCCTGAAGCTGGCTGGGACATGCCGCAGACCAGGACAGTTCTCGGCCAGCCCCGGGCTGTGCTGGGAAATCTGCACATGCAGTCAGGAGCTGGCTGGGGACTGCCTTAAATAGGACAGTTCCCAGCTAGCTCCAGGCTGCATGTGCAGATTTTCTGGTGCAACTCAGGGTTGGCCAGGAACTGTCCCAGTCCCGCAGCTTTTTCCCAGCCCTGTGCCCTGACTGGGCAGTCAGAGCATGGGCTTGGAAAGAGTTGTGGGGAGGGGCAGGTCCCTACCCCCTGCCCCAATCTTCTTGTGGGGCAGCTAGCAGTGAGCCCCCAGCTGGGTGGGGAATCCCTGACAGCTCCTGGGATAGCACCCAGGGGGATCCTAGATCTCCCTCTGGCTGTTGTGGGGGGCTGGTCCAGGGTCAAAAGGGGCAGGAACAGACTGCTGCCAGGAGCAGCAAATCAGCTCCCAAATGGGTGCACGTGTAGACATCTGCCCAGGGCAGGTTTACTTCAGGGTAAATTATTCTGGAATAAACTCATCCGTCATCCACTGAGTTTTAATAACTAGCAACTTCTTTTTGCTAGTGTAGCCCAGGTACACCCTGGGGGGTGTGCCCTGCCCTCTGATGACAGTGGTGATGGTCAGGCAGGGTGCTGAGGAAGGGGTCAGAGTGGCTTCCTCCCCTCTTTATAGAGCTATGCCAAAACAAACAAAGCAAGAATAAATACAGACACTTAATATAAAACAAAAGGGATATTAACCTATATAATCCAAGTAACTTAACCGTAATATTTCTTTAAACCTTCACAAATAACAATACCAATATACATATTGAGACATTAAAACACATAAGCCATATAAACCCCTTTAAAGAATAATGACATCCTCAAAATAGGGAGTTCACTCAGCACCTCCCTGAGGGGTTTCCCTGAAGCCCCTTCCCTTTAGGGCTTTCAGACGTGGACATGCCCCTCCCACAATGGAGGGTAGAGGCGGCAGACCCTCCTCACCCATGTCAGTCTCCCCTGTGGGGCCTGCTTTCCCAGTAACTCATGCTTCCTCTCTGGAGAAGTCAAGGCTTATCCCCTGGTGACCAATCCCACAAGAGCCTCTCCCCAGCGGTGCCTTCAGCTCTCCTCAACAGTCTGGCACCCTGCACTGGGCACCCAAGGCTCCCTCTCTCTCATGGGAGCCAAGCCCTTGCAGGCTCCGACTCCCTGGTCTCACACCGGGGGTTCTCCCCTTTCCCAGGCCCTGCTCTGGGCACTGGGGCTCTTTTAGTTAAAAGTGGAGCCACACTGCAGGGCTCCGGTCACTCGGCCTAGGGCCATGGCTAACATGAGAAGCTGTGAGCTGCTTCCAAGTTGGTTCTCTGTGTGCCAACCTGCGTACCGGGTGAGGTACAAGCAGCCACAAGCTGCTCCCAGAGCTAGCTCTCCATGCACTGATCTGCAGACCATGCAGGGCCCGAGCAGCTGCAAGCTGCTCCCAGGGACAGCTCTCCGTGTGTCGATCTGCACACCAACTGCTCAGCTTTTTGCTGGATTTGCAGGCTTAAGCCGCCTTAAGTGGCTCCAAGAGCCTGATCCCCATGCACTGATTTTCACACTGCTGAAGCTCAAGCAGGGTCCCAAGGATGGCCATCTCTAGAGCTCCTCTCTCCTCACCATCCCACATCACCTCTCCCCAGCCTGCTGAGCATGCCCCCCTTTTATACTCTTCAGAGGCTCCACCCCCAAAGTTCTCTGGACCTGGCTGGTGCAGTTCTGATTCAGGTCCAGCTGCTCCTTGCCCCCTCCCTTCAGGAGCATTGCTTCCCTTGTGCTCCCTCAGATTGGTGGGTGGGCTCCACCAATCAAACAGCAGACCCCTCAATTCTGGGACTCAACCCAAGCTCCAAAAAGGTAAGCCTGCTACACTAGCTCTTTGGGTGGTAGGTAAAAGTTTCTCTTCAAATATGCAGTCAGAGCTGCACCTGATAAATGGCAAGTCCCTCATAAACAACTGCTGCTCCTACTAAGTTGGTCTTGTAAATCTGATGATCTTCACTCATTTCTAGTTTTTGTTTCTGATATTGTGCTCTCTCTGTAAGACCATTAATAACTTGACATTTAAATGGCTTTTATGACTACTTAAGTCATCTAAGTGTGGGGTTTTACTACATGCCAGCTGCTCCACAGTAACTGCTTGTGGTTTGCTCCTTATTTGCTGATGATTAAGATATGTTGTGAGGCAGGGTAGATATGCACCTTGTAAACTAAGGTATGTATCTATCCACTGGGTGCATCTATCTGAGATGCTTTACTGTGAAGTTTACTGTGCAGTAAGCATATGCATCTATATGTGCACATGCTTACTGTGCAGGAAACCTTGCTAATTGTGAGTAAATTTCCTACCTGCAAATGCATCGTGATTGGGGAGTGGGGTGCTGGGAAATCATTATCTCTCAGCACCAGCTTCACCACAGCAGGGCCAGTGCTGGGAGATAAGGATCTCCCAGCCCCTGCTCCCTGATCACGATCTCAGAGTGTGGGGGGATGGGACTTGGAGCTCCCTGCTGCAAGGGCAGGGGGACTGTCCCACCCAGGCTCTGGTGGCAGGCAGCTCCCAGGGCCAGGGAGCAATTTCCCAGCCCTGGTGGCTGGCTGACTGGGAGCAGATTTGTTCCTGGTCAGGCATCTATGCAAGCACTCCTGTGCAGTTAGTAATAGCAAGTAAATTTGCTACTTGCATTTGCAGGTAGAAAATTTACTCACAATTAGCAAGGTTTGCTGCACAGTAAGCATGTACACATGCCATTAAGGATCTCCAAGCACTGGCCTCACTGTCGCGGAGCTGTAATAAGAGCTCCCTGCTGGCAGAGGCTGGGGAGCCTGTACCCTACCCATCTCTGTGATCATGGAGCTAAGCAGGCAACAAGCTCTCCAGCCCCTGCCCTATGACTGCAGAGCAGAGACTGGGAACTGTCTCCGGCAGGGGCAGGTCCCAGCCCTGTGCCCCAATCAGACTTTTAAGGTGCGGGGCTTGGAAAGAGCTGCAGGGGTGGAGCAGTGCTGGAACATCATTTTATTCAATAGGTGATCTCCTACATCCTGAGTGAGTGGCCATATTTAATTCTGCCTGTGGGTATTTTAATTTGCATCTGTCTCCCAAGAGAATGCCCTAAACATCATACTAAGAGATGCGACAGAAAGCTGGGGAAGGGCAGGGCAGGGCAGAGAAGTGGTCTCAGTCTCTCTGTTGAGGATTGTCCACCCTGTATAAGATACTTCAATGTTCATTAGTCAGAGAGAAAAGTACACTATAGCCTTGTAGTTGGGTCACTTCCTTGAAAGGTGAAAAAACAAAGTTGAAATCTACTCTAAATTCAGAGCTGGCTGTGAAGTATTGCTATTCACCTCTACCACCTCTCAGGAAAGCCATCCATATAAAAGATACTTGAATATTCAATGAACAAGGTAATAACTGGTTTTCTATTTTTTCATAATTGGGACATATTTTGAACAAAAAATATTGAAAATCTTTTGTTTTCATCAGTTTTTTGAAGGAAGGAAAAAGAATCCTAATTCTGTTTGTGGCTTCAGTTTATTTCTCTTTTTCTGCATCTTTTTTTTTCTTCTTGGTCTTATGTATTCTTCTAAATTCAGCAAGTCCGACTTGCATAGCAATGGCTTTATTCTAGCACCCATCAAATTCTAGCATCATTGCAAACTTCACCTCATGTAAATATCCAGGCAGTGTTCACCCAGAACCTCTTGCTTCTCAGGTTCAACCTTCCTCCTAACTCGCATAATCAAGATCACAATACAGAGAGATTGAAGGAGGGAGGAGCAAAGACAACATATTTTCTTGATTTACTCACCCAGTGAGCTCGGACATCAAAAAGAAGTGGAAATCATAAGGTTAGAAAATAATTTGTTCCTTTGGCTCCAGAAACCATCTGCTTTGTTCTCTTTATTAAGTATTGCTATTCCAAGTAAAGAAAGATGATCATAGTACTGCACACTTATTCTTTTTTGTAAAGGAAAGCTAATATGCCATAATTTATTAATCTGACCTGAAGTGAACCTGAGTTCATGAAAGCTTCTGCTGTACCTATATCTTACACTGAGTGTGTCCACACATGTATTATATCTGGGAGAAGTTTACTTGTGAGTAAACTACTCATGAGTAAACGCTTCTGGGCAGGCAGCGACATGTGTAGGGAGTCAGGAGCAGATTTGCTGCTAACTGCAGCAAACTGCTTTTGCTTTCTGAGGCCCTGCAATGGGCCTCTGCTGCCTCCCAGGGGAGCTCTAGGCTCCCCTCGGTGCTTGCCTAGGGGCTGGCAGGAGGCCAGGAGACAGTTGTTTCCTGACCAGGGTTGGGACATGGCTCCCTGCCCCAGGTGGGTGGCCTGCTGCCGAGGTGTGGACAATGTTTCCCTGCTCTGGAAGCTAGGAGCTCCCAGCCATGGCTCCCTGATTGGGACAGGGGACTTGGAAAGAGCTGCAGTGGAGGGGCAGTTCCAGAGGAGAGTTGCATATGATTTCTTCTTTCTCCCCTTGCCCTCCCATTTGAAAGCATTACATTGGCTTAATTCAGTTCTGATATGACCAAATATGTATTATATATTCATTTGTGTTTTGTGAATAAACTATTCACTGGAAAAAAAATATGTCTGGCTCTATATTAAATAGGTTAGAGAGAGAAGATGGGGCATGGCAATGCTGAAAAATGTCTAAGAATAGTGTTATTTCTTGTTGCATCTTAGTAAGTGCAGGGAAATGTGTGCAGAGCTGAGAAAATGACCATTGATCCCAAACCAGTAGCACAGGATTTTTTTTACAATATTTTGTTTATACACTACTAGAAGCATATTTGGTACCTCATAGATAGGTAGCAAACCTATAGGCTCACGGGATGAATTATTATGGTTAACCCATTTTTTTGCCCCATCATAAAGGGGCAGAGATGAGAATATTAAGACAGTTGTGGCGAAATGACAACATCAGGACGTATTTGGGAGTATGAGAAATTGAAAATGTTAGAGAAGGTAGATTGAGATGGTTGGCCATGTACTGAGATCACTGTGTGAACAACCTACAAGGTAACCCAAAGAAGCAGTAGGCTAAGTGAATGACTCAAGACTTGAGTGGAGAGGTGTGAAAGATCAGAGCATCTGACCAGAAGATGCAACAGATCACAAGTAGAGAACAATGACTGGAGTAACTGACTCCATGCTGATTTGGAAATTGTGACAAGAAGTCTCCTTTTTACCTGCTCCTCCACAGAGCACAGGCATGGTGCCTTCACTGCCAGCCCCTCCTTGGCTTATTTCTCTTTCTTCTACCTTTTCTTCCTTCCTCCCTTCTCTTATTTATTTTCACTATAAGGATAAGAACATAGAATTATTTGGGTATTCTATAGGATATAAGGTTTTACTTCTGATGGAATAATATTTTATAGGTGTTTTTATAGGTATAATACAGTTTTCTGCGTTTATATTTTTCCCCTCATTGTTTTTGGTATTTTATCTATTGTATGTGCCATGGCATTTCACCTTTTATATTTTATATTTTCTGCTTTCAACCTTGTGATAAATGTATTTTATTTTTAGAAGTAAGTTGTACACTGCAACAATAGTAGAAAGGCCAGGAATCTTACTACCATCTCTGTGTATCAGGCTGATCTCTGTATGAATGGGTGTGAGTGAGTGATTGCATAAGGAAAGTAGGCCTGTGTGAAGCAGCTAGTATTTGCTTTGGATTTGGATTCAGCTGATTCAGGAGACAGTGATTTGATTCGGTGATTTGAGGTGTTGAGCATTGACCCATTAGGGTGATTTGAGGTATAGCAGAGGATGTAGTCTTTCTGGACTTTAGGAAGGCCTTCGACACTGTCTCTTACCCCATTCTCATTAAAGAACTAGGAGACTGTGGCGTTAACACCTACACAGTCAAATGGGTCACTAAGTGGCTGGAGGGCCACCCCCAGAGAGTGGTGGTGGATGGGTCTTAGTCAACATGGAGGGATGTGGGCAGTGGGGTCCACCAGGGCTTGGTCCTCGGGCCTGCACTGTTCAACATCTTCATCAGTAACTTGGATGAGGGGGTAAAAAGCACCCTGTTCAAATTTGCCGATGACACTAAGATGTGGGGAGAAGTGGGCATGCTAGAAGGGAGGAATAGGCTGCAATTGGACCTAGAGAGGTTACAGGGATGGGTGGATGAGAACAGGATGGGTTTCAACACTGACAAGTGCAAGGTACTGCACCTGGGGAGGAAGAACCAGCAGCATACCTACAGGCTGGGGAACTCCCTTCTCGTCAGTGCAGAGGCAGAAAAGGATCTTGGAGTTATTATTGATGCCAAAATGAACATGGGCCGACAGTGTGGGGACGTGGTCAGGAAGGCCAACCGCACCTTGTCATGCATCCACAGATGCATCTCAAGCAGGTCCAAGGAGGTGATCCTCCCCCTCTATGTGACACTGGTCAGGCCACAGTTGTAGTACTGCATCCAGTTCTGGGCACCGCACTTCAGGAGGCAGCAAGGCAGGCCCGCATGATCGGGGGCAGCAAGGCAGGCCCTACGAGGAGAGGCTAAGGGACCTGAACCTGTTCAGCCTCCACAAGAGAAGGCTGAGGGGGGATCTAGTGGCCATTTACAAACTAGTCAGAGGGGACCAGCAGTCATTGGGAGAGTCCCTGTTCCCCTGAGCACTACCAGGAGTGACAGGAAATAACGGTTGCAAGCTGGCAGAGGGTAAATTCAGGCTAGACATCAGGAGGTGCTACTTCACTGTCAGGGCAGCTAGGACCTGGAACCAACGTCCAAGCGAAATGGTGCTGGCTCCTGCCCTGGGGGTCTTTAAGAGAAGGCTAGATGAACACCTTGCTGGGGTCACTTGACCCCAGTACTCTTTCCTGCCATGGCAGGGGTTTGGACTTAATGATCTGCTCAAGTCCCTTCCAACCCTACCAAGTATGAATCACTGTCCCCAGTTGATTTGGCTGAATCTGATTTAGAGATTTAGCCACCGCTAAATCAGCCAAATCTCCAAATCATCCCCATCCCCCGCCCACTCTCTCAGCTCCTGACTCTTAAAAAAAAAGAAAAAAGAAAAAAACAAGCCCCCATTCACCAGCTGCTGCCAGATGCGGGGGGGGGGGGA
>NW_005842712.1:741685-747388 GCF_000455745.1 Alligator sinensis
TGTGGAGGGGGGCCTGCCACAAGCCCCCCAACCCCCCCCCTCTCTGCCAGCCCTGCCATGGCTGCCCCACCTGCCCCAGCACCCAGCCCTTTAAAAAAAAAAAGCCCCAAATCACCGGCTCCTCCCATGTGCGGGGCTATTCCCGCTTCCGCCTGCTGCCCCCTGCTGTGTGGGGTGCTCTGCCACAAGCCCCCAGAAGCCCTGCGACTGCTGCAGCAGCCAGTGAGTGGGGGCTTTTCTTTTTTAAATAAAGATCTGGCAGCTGAAGCCGGCGGAGCAGCCATGGGGGAAGGGCTGGGAGAGCTGGCAGGGGTTGGGGGGCACTCAGGAGGACTGGGGGAGCAGGCAGGGGATGGGCCCTGGCAGGGGTTTCCCCATGGCTCCCTCCCCTCTCCTCCAGCCCCCACTACCCCACCCTCTACTTACCACCACGGAGTCCGGGTCCAGCTCACTGCTGCAGTGAGCAGGGACTGCTTGAATCATCAAAGCTCTCTGAATCTTTTCCAAATAGATTTGGAGAGCTTCAAATCAATTTGGACCTTTTAATTGGTCTCCTGATTTGATTTGGATTTGGAAATTTGGCCACCGAATTGGGCTGAATCTCCTCTGAATTGAATCAGCATCCGAAACTTTGCACAGCCCTAAAGGATGGTAGCTAACTGCAGTAATGAGTTAATGAGCAAGGATTAACACCTACGAAACCATAGACTAACAATAGGAAAGGATCAATACAGAGCTGGGAACTCCCTGAAACTTCATTGTTAAAGGTACAGAAGCCCTGGTTTGAGCTAATCAATGCTGGAGCCCAGCTACTGGGACTAAATACTTCCCAATCAGCTGCTTTCAGAGGCTGGACAATGCCAAAAATCAAAATTAATTAAAATCACCAATGGACACTTGGAATTCATGTACCAGTGGATGTAACCCCGGGGGCTGACAGCTGTCCCCTGACAATTGCCCAGGGGACGTCCCACAAGAGTCAGGGACTCCTGGATTGGGCAAATCCAAAAACTGGGGGGAGCATGGAAATCTGCCAGAGGAGGAGAAGAGGCAGTGAAGAGTGACCCTTGGTGGTGCCCTCTTGACCTGACCAGCACTCTACCCATCCAGCCAGAAGGACCAGCTGGTGACCCCCTTCTGGAAACAACACCGCTTGGAGGAAACCTTGACTGGTCATCAACGGCAGACTCCAATGCATAGGATAGGTATACCTGACACCGGTGCTCTATTGCAGCTGCTACCTGTGTGCATGTGTGTGTGTGGGGGGGGGGGGGGGGTCAGGGAGACGACACCCCCCTAGCTAAGAGACAGTACCCCTCATAATTTGAAGGTTTGTATTTATGGTTTTTGACTGTATTAATTTTGCACGTTCTGTCTAATAAACCAGAATGTTAAGGATCCTGGGAGTTGGCCATTTGTAGCCAACAGAATCATGGCCAAGTAGAAGAGGACAATTTATTGTCCTCCACCATGATCCTGCCACTTCTCTTGTTCATGAAAATGTTTTCTCTACTTACCATTCTACTGCAACAAGAGCTGATGCTGAGCTCACACAGAGCTGTTAAATCCCACTCCCAGCTCCTCTCTGCCCCCTCATTATTTGGTGGGAATATGGTGTTTCTACTGCATTTCAGTTGATGGGAGGATTTGGACTTGAATTGTTAAAAGTGTGTTGGGCAGTTAATTGATCAAATTCAATGTAATGCTGTTGGTGGTATGTGTAATACTTTCTAGCTACCAAATTAGTATATATAAATAATTGCCTGAATGCTGCCCTTAGAAAATTAATACATAAAGCAAACAACTGATATGTGAATCATACCATGTTTTTAAAAAAACCTGCTATGATTGAAAATATATTTTTAATTGATCTGATACTTTCCCTTGTAATGTATGAAAAGTGAAATTGCTCCTATTCCCCCAAAACGTTATACATATAAAAATCTGAAGTTTTATCTGAACATAATCTGTGTAGACAGTAATTTATGTAAATGGTAATACCTCCTACAGTATTTTCCCCTTAGCTCTAATCAACCAGGCTACCTCGGTGTCAGGTACTTCTCTATTATTAGTTCTCCATTGGCCTTTTATCTTCCTTATCTTTAATGGTGTAGGTGATACATTTTAGATTAAAACAGCATATCACTGCTAGAAATGCAGAACTTGGATTGATCTAGAAGCATTATAAACATTTTTTATTCTCTTTAAGATGTTCTTTGGAGCCACATAATTTGCCTGTTATACTTAGATGCATATTTAAAAGAGAAAAATATGGTAATGAGTTTCTGTAGAGTTAGAGACCTGTTACTGTATTGTATTTCTGTTTTATGGCTAAAATTATACCATTTTCAAGGAATGGTGGAGAAAGCCAGCTGTGGTTCCTGGACTAACACTAGCTTTCTTTACTCAGTTAAGGAATACCAATGATTGAAGTCAGTGGCCACATCCCCATGAGCAGGGGTGTGCAGTTGCCATGGGGAAAAAAAGAAGGGGCACAATTTTCCTTGGCGCACGCCCCTGCATGTGGAGTTAGCACAGGGAAAAATGCTTTGGGTGGGGCCAGGGAGGCTGGCCCCAGGAATCTTACCTGGGGCTTCTGGGGCTCCAGTAGTGGCAATCTGGGTATATGGAGCCTGGTCAAGAGCCGGAGCATGACCCTGGCCATCCAGGCTCCAGTTTCAGGCGGTGCATGTTGTTGCCACATGTGTCACCCAGCTTTTTGTCTGGATACTTCTTTTTTGATACCATGATTTCCCGGTATCTAAGTTCAGGTCCAAACCAAATCATGTGCACAGGTGTGTTTTTACAGTGTCTCAAAAACCTTTGAGGCACCACAAAATGCAACTGCATGCTTGTGTGGATGCAGCCAATGGGGGTATTCATTTGAGTGGGCTCTTGACAGCATCCAAACCCCATTTGTCCATGATAAACATAAGTTTAAATGGGTAGCAGTCTGTTCTCGAAGAGGCCTTGGGTATTAGAAACGTCACTGATGCTGCACTTCACTTGCTGAGATCTTCATTTCAATATGATCTAGTTTGAGATTTTCAATCACAGAAAGCAGCTTGTGGTCAATAAAGAGAAGATTTTATTTTAAGCATCAATCCCTTGTTCATAAATATGCAGATTTTTTCAGCATCCCAGTAATTGTGCTTATGAGGTTTTTTTTTCAAATAGATGGTAGAACTGGAATTAAGTCATTTCACCAGAACATCGACATGCTGTAAAACTAGTAGGCAGACTATATTTAGCATCACAAAAACATATAATTGGTTTTGCCTGTTTAGAAGTTCTGTCACTAATATGTTGTTAGTGAGAAGGATAAGGTCACTTTCCTTATATCATATTTTGCCACTAATACTCTAATCTCAGCCATGATCAAAAATGCATTTGTACAAAATACAGCTGCTCAAGATAACATAACTCATCTCATGGGAGGCAGCTTGTAATAATGAAACAGATATAATTTTTTGCATGCAGCTAACTGAAAAACATATTTATGCGTATGTTCTAGACTGCATTCTGATAAATGAAACTGCTAACCTCAATGCCCTTCATTTCTCCAACTAGCTTAAGAGGAATTCATAGTTTTATAAATCACTCACTTTGGTGCTTGTGTATGTGAGGAACACTTGGATAATTAATCTAAGAAATACTGATGAGGAGAGATTCAAAATTTCAGCTTTACATTGTAGGTCAAATCTATAATAAAAAGACAAAATCTGTGATTTACTCCCAACACAGCATCCAATCATCAATATATAACAAGGTTCAAGATTCTTAGGGGTCATATACATAAGATTATTCTCTAATAACTGTATAATTTTCTATGTAGAAAATCTAATTAGTGGAAGGTAACCTTAAATTCATCCACCCCCCAGTTGCTGTGGTGGGGAAAGCAGTGGTGGGGGTTGAGGGGCCAGATCTCTATCGCCCTTGCCCCGCTGTCATGTGCCCCCTGCTGCCTGCCTCCCAACCTCTACCCTTCCTGCAGCATGCTCCCCACCTTTATCCCCTATGCCTGTGTCTGACTCCTGCCCCCTGCCCCTACATGCCAGCCCCACATGCCCCCTGCGGTTTACCTTCTGCTGCAGCACTGATATGGCTCTGGGGTAGTCAGCAGTCAGGAAGAAGTGGCAGCAGCTCCCAGGTAGACTGGGTCAAGGCTGAAGGAATGGGAGCTGGAACAGAAAGTAAGGAGGAGAAGGAGCACCTGAGCAGGGGGCAGGCTGTACAGTATCCCCCACACTCCCTGCCAAGCCCCTTCCCCTGCCAGACAAGCCATCCTGGTTTGGGGAAATAGAGGGTCAGCTCTAGCTTCAACCTGAGGCCAAATCTGGAGCTGAGCTGCTGTTTGCCTTAGGTTGCTAATTGAATACAAGATGAGCTTTTTTCCCCTTTACGCTGACTGGGGGCAGGGGGAAGAAGGGGGGAACTTATCTTGGATTTGAGCAAATATGATAATTATTTTTCTTCACAATGAAAATTAAAGATTATATGAGATGGGTGGGTTCATGTTAAAACATGGAAAAGGGATAGTGAGTTAATACTGCCATAGCCAAATGGTATAGAAACTGAAAGTATACATTTATAATTAGAAGAATTTAAAGTACCATTTCTAATGGGCATCTTCTAAATAGTCTGATTATTACAATATTAATGAAATGAATTAAAAAAATCAAATCTTGGAAACAAGGATTTCTAATATAGGACGTGCTGACATATGGGATACATTTTCTGCAGATGTGATCCCAGAACCCAAGAATTATAGTGTTTTGGAAATAAGCGGCGATATACATACTAAAAAACCTTATATAGAATATAATATAATGAAAAAGAGGAGCTGAAACTCAGAAAGACTTTGAAATATTTAATAATTTAAATGAGGTGTAATCAATCAGGAGCAGGGCTTCTTTGCGTTCATTATTGCTCCTTTTACTATAATTTTTTTTTTTTACAAAATAATACTTTCAAATTAGTTTTCACATACAAAACAATTGCAGCAGGGCTTAGAGATATCTATTCTGTATTTAAAATTCTGGGTTTTTTTAAAAAAACAACATGCTTTAAGCATTATTTCATTGTAATTTGTTCAGTTGCTTTTCATCTTGACTATCCTATATGTTTATTCTTTCTCATCAATTGTCCCAGTAAAAGGCAAGAATTCCAATGATCCAAATACTCTCCAGAGGTGCAATACAAAAGTTTGTTACTGTTCCCAATGACTTCATTAAATACAGGCTTAGACCCCAGGTTTTGGTCAGCAGTTTGTCATTTCCTGCCTCAGTTAATCAATGCTGCCCATTCTGAATGAAAGGAAATGATGCAAAACAATAGAAGAGATAAGATAATTTATTCTTGATCCTGCAAACCCTGGTGCATATCTTTAGCTGTACATAGCATATGTGTAGCCTTATTGAATGCGATGGGAAGTTGTGCATGAGTAAATTTTTGTAGGATTAGGATCCAAATTAGAAAGGAGTTTGTTATATTAACACACTGTGTAGACATTCCAAATAGTTTTCCTAATATTCCTTCCACTTGAGAAAATCACTTTTAGAAAAATGTGTTTGACCTTCCTTTACTCAAATATTTTGAAGCTGGGCTGTTGTCTGAGAATATGAGCAGTAAGAGCTGTCAGTCAGAACACTCTGTCTGATGGGGGTCCCTGTATCCCTTTCTAGTCTAGTGCCTTCTCCAATT
>NW_005842712.1:747407-755864 GCF_000455745.1 Alligator sinensis
CGATTCCACTCTCTTTCCACATGGCTGTATTCTACCACTATTATTCAAGTTGAAAAATAAACTTAATTTGCTGAATTGTTCAAATGATTTCACTGGAACTGCCGGCAGAGCAAAGTAATACCAATCATGAATTCGGCACAATGTATTTCTTAGTGCAAAGTAAATGCCAACTAAATGGTGGCTCTTGATCAAGCACAAGAGCTGAGAGGGACTTAGACTAGATTTCCAAACCTGTGTTCTGTTAGCTTCCTAGTCTGCAGGCCCACTGCATTTCAGCCAGTTCTTCCACGTGCTGTTGAATCAGTAGCTATCTTTTTATTTCTTTTCAAGAATCTGTCATCCCCAGTCTGAGAGGTTTCACTCCTAGGAGTGGTAACTACTAAGAAATTCCACCAAGAATGAAGGGGTCTGTCTGAAGCTTGGAGTGGCTTTATGTGACTGACTGCATAGTCTCACTAACACCTGACTATGAAAGGGAATTTGGGAAGAGACACCATCAGTAAAACCTTGTTACTCTGATGTTAACATATAGACTGACAGTGCTGATTGAAGAGGCAAGTTATCACATAATCCACATCAAAGAGTAAACAAAGGACTGTCTGACATTTTTAATAGCATCCACAAAGTCAAAGTTTAAAAAAACCAAACAGAAGTCAAATTCAACATAATGAACATCTCTCGGATTAGAATCATTCAGGTAAAAGAACTAGAGACAAAGTTTGCAGTTCTTGCAATTATAATTTTTTAACATTGAAAATTCCTTCTTTGTCCCAAATTGCAAATTGATGGCGAACTGGAGACAAAATGTCCAAGGTGATTTATTTTTTTAGATGTTCTGAAACAATGTCTCTGGTTTAATTGTCTTCTGTTGGCTGCCCTCTCATAGTTAAGAAATACTATTTCCAGAACTGCCATATCAATAGTCAGTGATGTTGGCGTATAGCTCATTCATTATAGTGAGAATTGGCTGAGACTTTTTTGTATAACTGGATTCGGTTGTAGTTCCTTAGTCATTGTCTCTCATAAAGTTCTTTTGGGTTGAATGAATGTGATGAGTTTTTTCCTTGTAATTTTGAACACATGCTGTTTGTGTCTGTGATTTTTTAATAAGTGGTATGTGTAAAATTACATTATTTCTATAAATTTATATTTTAACTGCTCTGGCACTGAGTGGCTGATGAAAAGAAGTTGAAATTTGACAGAAAGTATACAATGAGGTCCTTTATTTATACTGATTAGATTTGGTCTATGTTATGATACATACAGATGACATCTCTGTACATGTGCATTAGATTGTGCAAGTATTTTATTGTTAGCTTCATTATGTGTTTGTGTTTTAATTCAGCTATGTGCTCAGCTTCTTAGTTGCCTCCATTATTTCAGTCTGCCTCTCACTAATATCTGATTTTTTTCAGAGAAACATAAAGTTGTGTAAAAATAATCTTTCTGCCTGTACTCCATAATGCTCTTTTAGCATATGGGAATGCATGCAAGGTTGAGAAATCAATAACTTTGCTGCATACCTTAATGATTCTCTATACTCCTTGATCCTTATTTAATGAAGCCTTGTAACGAGGTGCCTTAAAATGAAAGTATGTTCTTTAAATTGAAATGAACTCACCTGGTGGTGCAGGGCTCTGAGAAACTCATCTCAACGGGTATCTTGGGGTTATTAATCATGTTTGTTGTTTATCACAGTAGAGAAACCGGGGAGTAGTCAGTTCCTGCCTTGAAGAGCTTACAATCTGAATAGGATCCCCCAGGTGCAGGAAGGGATAGAATACACAAGTGGAATGAAAACGTGATGGCAGGAAGCAGAAGTTCCAGTGGTTAGGGTGTGTTTAGTAAGGAGTGGCTATGTGGACAGACAAGGGCAGGGGGAAGTGCCAAAGCACTCAAAGCAGGTGAAGGAGGAGAGGCATGTGAGACGGAGATGTAGAATGAGACTGAGATGAACTTTTGTGGAGTGGATAAGAGCAGTTTGGAGCAGCCAGCCAGCATAGATCAGAAAATGCCAGTTTAAAACCTTATGAAATGCCCAGATGGTATCATCTGAGTCTGTTGCTCTCTGCTCAAGTGGCCTCTGCAGCACCTCCTAATGGCTTAGCTGCACAGCCAGCCCTCTTGGCAAGGAGGGGAGGCATTGCTTGGAAATATTTTTTATGACTACAAGGCAGTGTAGTGGCCCAAGGGAGCTTGCCATGGAAACATCTGAATATATTTTCACTGGGATTCTCAACCGCTAAAGCTGCTTCTGAACTATAGGAGGGTAGCACAAGGCACTGCATTAAGGACCTTCCAGCTGGATCTCAGATGAAAAATATCTAAGGATTGGTACTCTGAATGTTTTCACTGGTTTTTGACACACATGGTGTAAAGTGCAATTGAGACGGGGATCAGATGCCAAGAATTCTCTGACATATGGAAGATGAATATAGTAAGTCTTGGATCTGAGTAGGCTGCAAGGATATGCATTTGAGGGAAGACAGAAAAAAACTATCTTTACATATTTAAAGAAAGTAAATACTCATTTTTGGCTTGGTGCATTAGCTTATTGTACTTTACCAATACATTTGCATTATTAAGGAACTTTTTTTCTTTGCAATATTTTAATTATTTTTTTTAAAGCTTGGCTCATAATTTTTATGCCTTCAAATACTTAGCTTACAGTTTGCTGGGTACAAACATAAACACATTTATTTGCTCCTCTCTTCCCTTGTTGTTGTCATATGTAATTACTGGAGCAGTAGCTGGAATAAGGAAAAACATAATTCCAATTTGACTGCCTCTGATCTACCTTGGACAGGATTCTCAGAAATAGCCCTTAGCCATTTATACAAATGATGGGAGAGTTTAATATGGTGGCAACTACTTTTGTATGTATTAAATCCAGATGAAAGCCTGTCTTAAATTATTTTTAACTATATGGTTATTATCGGTATCGTGATAGAAAGATTCCGCTGTTTCTCTGTCTTCTGAATGGGTGGTAGTACCCTAAAGAAAGCTGCTAGGTAATTTCTTGTGACTTACTGGAGTAGATTTTAATGGTGTATTTAAAGGTAGAATTGGAAGAATTCTTTTTAGCAAACAATTCATTTGCCACAAAAATGTGGTTTTGCATTGACCAAAAGTGTTTGTGAATATGAGTAGGATGCTCTGAGTAGTTTTGGCGCACACAAAGAATGAAAACATATTGGGAATATCAAACATATTCATGAGAGTATTTTTGTGATAAATCATTTCTTATTTTTTCAAGCTAGTTTTATAAAGGATTTAGACACCATTCTCTTCATGGAGGAGGCTGTTGTCACCTCTCCCTATACCCAAGAGCCTAGTGGTTAGGAAGTACAAGTCCTTCCTTTGCCTAATTTGGACCAGGATGTGAACCAGATCTCTCACCTCCCACAAGTGTGTCCTAATCCCTGTCCTGTAAGGATGGGTTGCAGTTTCCCTTGATTCAGTTGTTCCATGTTCTATAAAATTAAAATCTGAATTTGGAGCAGTAACTGTAACAAAGTGAGCCCTAAGCACCAAGCTTTTGAGTCACTGACTTATGGGTCCAATTGATACTTTTTAATGATCTGTTTTTTAACTTCTACCTGTGCATTGAATGTGACGGGGATTCTATGCAAATATATATGTAATAAAAAAACTGGAACATACATGGTGCATCTACACATGTAATTAGTGCTATAGGGGTTTATTCTGCAGTAATTTACTGCAGAGTAAATCCTCCTGGGACAGGCATCTACGCATGTGGGCATTTGGAAGCAGATTTGCCGCTCATGAGAGTAGCCTGCTCTCAGCCTCCTCTGGTCTTGCACTGCATCCCTGCAGCAGCCAGGGGGAGCTGGAGGCTCTGGCCACAGTTGAGGCCAGGGACCATTTTTATGCCGCCTGGCCCAGGTTGGTTTCAGCCCTGCCTGCTTCCCTGTGCTGTGGAGCCATGTGGCCAGGCTCCCTACACCATCTGAGGGTCCCCTGCCACTGCACTGCTGCTGCCTAGACCCTGGCAGGGATGCTGATGACACGCACCTGGACACCAGTGCCATCCATGAGCTCCTAGGGCTCCAGCCCCATGGCCTGTGGGCCTGTATGGCCAACCAGTACTGGTGGCTACACATGGTCCAGCACACCTGGGATGATGAGCAGTGGGTGGGGTCATTCTAGGTGGCTGGGGCCACTTTCCAAGAGCTCCTTGAGCAGCTCTGTTCACACCTGGAACAGGAGGCCACCACCACGCGACTGCTTCTCTCCATGGAAACCTGGCAGGCCACCGCCCCGCTCAAGCTGGCTACACCCATCAGCCTGTGCTATGTTGGCCACCTCCTCAGTGTAGGCAAAGGGCTGGCGCACACTGTGCTCTGCATGCATGACCCCCAGAGGTAGTGGCAGGGTTGTCTGGCCTGGACTGCCTCCAGTGCATTGAGGCCCTGGACAGGACCCACGTCCCTGTCCCCTGCCTGGCCCACAGCAACTGCCCCTACTACAGGCAGGGGGCTTTCACTCCATCATGCTCCAGGCTATTGTCAACCACCGTGGTGCCTTCACTAATGTGAGGACTGGCTGGGCAGGCAATGCCCATAACTCCCACAACTTTTGCAACTCTGCCCTTCCAGTCCTGGTGAAGAATGTTGGTGCTTCATGCCAGGGGTGCCATACCTCCAGCTGGGCAAGGTGGTGGTCCTGCCCCTCCTCATCAGGCACCCTGCCTACTTACTGCTCCCCTGGCTCAAGCATCTCTATACCAGCTAGCTGGACCCCTGCCAGGTATACTTTAACAAGTGCCTGGGCCAGACCCACGCACTGATGGAATGTGCCTTCGGCTGCCTGAATGGACACTGGCACACCCTCACTGCCTGGATCGGTCATGGAGGCCAACATCCCCCAGGTTATCATTGCAGCCTGTGTACTGTATAACAGCTGTAAAACCTTGGGGGAGCTCTTCTGCAAAGCCTGGGTGGAGGAGGTGCAATGGGCTGAGGATGCCTATCATCTATAGTGACAGTGATCCCGCCTCCCCCCACCCCCAACACTGAGGTCCTGGGTGATCCGCACACAGGCCAGCGGGGCCATGACACTGGGTGCAGGAGGCACTGGCAGACCACCTCCTCCTATACTCCCTGCTGTAGGCTACCTGGATGGCTGGTCACGGACACCCAGCCACACTGCACACCCCCAGCACCACACTTACTGCAGACAGTTTTCAGAAAACCACCTTATTCCCCTCCACAAAAACAGATCTCCCTCCACTCTTCCCGAACAAGAGTCCTTTTCCCCTCCCTTGCCCACAGCAGGCTCCATCCCCAGCCCTGAACCACAGAGCCCCTCTCCCTCAACCCATAGAACCCTTCCACCAACCACCCCACTCACCCCCAATAAAGCACATTCTTCCCCCTACAGTATGCTCTGTGTGCCATCCCGGGGTGGAGGTCAGTGGGGTGTGGGTGCCTAGGGGGTGGAGCCCAGGCAAGGCTGGTAGATGGGGGGGCACTCCCAGGGGCAAGGGCATTTGCTGCTCTGCTGCTGCAGCCAACTCCTCCTCCCTTCACCACTGGGCCAGGCCAGGAGGGTCCACACATGGTGCTGGCCACACTGTAGGCAGTTCTTGCTCTGGGTCCCCATGAAGTTGGAGCAAGTGGCTGGGCATGGCCCAGGCAGCAGGGATGGCTGGCAGGGATCCCAGGCTGGGTACCAGGACAGGAGGACCTGTCTGTTGGAAGCACTGCTGCATCTCAGCCCAAGCCCACTGGGGATTTGTGGTTGGGCAGTGGGCAGCAGCCAGGGGGCAGGAGGGGCTGCGGCCGGGGTCTGGGTGTAGCAAAGCCCCCAGGTTTTTCTTTTTTTTACAAATGTAAAAATACATTCCCTCCCCTTCCCCAAACATTTCTGACTTTCTCTCTGCCCTCTCTGTCCCTTATAAGTAGTTATAAGTAGTCATAGATAAGCTCTTTCCCTTATAAGTAGTTATAAGTAGTCCTAGGTAAGCTAAGTTCTTGTATGCTATTATTGTAATAAACCCCTTTTTGTATTGTAAATAGTGTTCTGTTATGTTTGTATTGATTTTTAGTGTTTTATATTGTATTATATTGTATTCCTATCATTTTTGCATTGATTTTTACCGTTCCATATTAATATTGTATGATTTAGGCCTGTGTCTGTAAAGTAATGTCAAGTTTCAATTTTGTATGTTAAGCCTCCATCCTGTGTCCTCTGCCTGGGTGTAACCTATTGTATAGTATGTTGTAACTGTGACTCATGTCTAACCAGTCTCATGTAAATTGGTTCCTGACTGAATGGGAATGAATGAGGGTGCTTGTGGCATAATGGTAGCAGGCCTCTACCGAATGATCAGTAACAACTGGACCATCAACTCAATGACCCGACCATTGCCTTGTATTGACTTGCCCAGGAACCACAGACCTCACCCAGGAACAGAGACAAAATCCAGCATTTGAAAGATAAAGAACCTACAGGAGCCCAACATTTGGAGGACTAAGACCCTACAGAAGCCAGCAACCCCAGCATGGTATCCCACCAGACAATGAGGACACCTAGATCTGCACGTATGTATCTGAGCAGTACTGGTCTTACCTGGACATGTCCTTCCCATAGAAGACACAGGTAGCCCACCCTTATAAAAGGGGTGGTAGAGTGTGACCTCTTTGGGATGCCCTCTCCATCTGGACCAGCACTACGCCACATCACCTATTCACCCAGAGGCCCTGCCGGCGACCTCCTCTGGACAACACCTTGCTGGAGAAGACCCCAACTGGCCATCAAGGATCAACTCACAGCCCAGGATAGGTAGCTATCACCCACCTTCCTTCCCCAAGCAAAGGACCTGGACTTTGTCCCTGCACACCTTGACTCCAATCCCTCCACCAAGCCTTTCCTCTCCTGCTACCATTGTGTGTGTGTGTGTGTATGAGAGAGAGTGTATGTTTGTGTGTGGGAACAAATAATTTCATGGGGCTGTATAGTGTGCTGCCTGATTAATAAAACTGTTATTTTGAAACCCCGAGGTGGGTTTTGTCTTATTGACCTCTTGGCCCTCCTCCTTGATTTCCTGGCTTTCTCTCTCAGTTCTTTCTTCCTCTCAGTTTCCAGCCCTGATCTCCCAGCTTTCTGCCCCTCCTTTCAGCCCCAATCTCCCAGCTTTTTGCTTCTCTGTTTCCCAGCTGTCTCCCCTTTGCCACCACTTACCTGCCTCCTGATCTCCCAGCTTTCTGCCAGCTGTCTCTTCCTTGCTACTGGGCTTTTTCCCCTCATTTCCACCCTGGCACCAGGTGACCCTTAGTAACCCCGGAACACATTAACACCAAGTGACCCTGAGTAACCCCTGGGGCACCTTGATCTCAAGTAACCCCGAGCACCAAGTTACCCAAAACACCCCCTAGTGTTCACACACAGCCACAGAAGTGTGTGTTTGTGTGTATGTGTATGTGAACTCATAGTGATGTATGTGTAGTTTGTATGTGTGTATACAATTTTGTATCATGCCCTCCGGTCTAACAGTGCAATACTGAGATCCTGAGTGTAGATCTGGCGTGTGTCAAGTTAGAGGGCAGGGCGTGAGACCTAGCTGTAGCTATATACTACAGATCACCAAACCAGGAGGAGGAGCTCGATCTTCAGTTTTTTCAAGAACTGACAGAGGCCACAAGTGCACAGGACATAATTTTAACATTTGCTAACTTTGGCTATTTGATTCAACAACCTTTAAAAGTTTCCTGCTTTATTTTTAAGCATAGATTTGTGTGTGTGTGTGTGTGTGTGTGTGTGTGTGTGTGTGTGTGTGTGTGTAACTGTAATGAAGTTTGTATGCACCTGGCTGATAGAACCCCCATTTTATTTAAGCTAAAAGTGAAATACATGTTGTATTAAACTGTAACCCCAAAGTTTAATTTTATCACTAACATAAGCGAGGATAATGCAACATGCATTCCAGTTAAGCCTTTTCCTAAGATTGACTGCCACTAGGGTTTATACTTCAGCATTCGAATGCCCCAAACTCTGTTTACATTCAGAATAATATTCTTCTGCTCCTGTATCTAGAACAGTGATTCTCAGCCAAGATGCTGGGGCACACCTGGATGCTAGGAGATGCTTATAAGGTTGCCATGCAATATTAGCCCTGTTAGGTGTAAAAAAGACCTATGCATGATTTACAAGATAAAGCCAGAGATTTCAAGTAGGAATTCATAGTGTCAAAAGCATTCTGACCTGTTATAGTCTTTCCAACAGAACTGAACTGCTATTTTTCCTTTGTCAAAAAAAGAGTGAAAATTAAGACCTAGCATTTTTTGAGGGATGCCATGAGTTTTAAAAGTTTGAGAACCATTGATGTAGAGTGTACTTTAAAACCTTCATTTTTATTACTATCCAGAAGTAAATTAAAGCCTGGAAAAATGCATGTGATTGACCAGCGATATCTCTAGTTTCAGGAGTGTAGGG
>NW_005842712.1:755874-757242 GCF_000455745.1 Alligator sinensis
GGCTGGGGACCCAGGGCAGAATGTAAGTGGTGACTCTGGTTGCTGCTGCTATCATGCCGTTGTGTCAGGGTGGTGGTGTTGTTCAGCCTGGTGCCTATATGCAGCCTTGGCAGTGTGTAGATGGTCCTTCAGTTCTTGTTGTACCTGCTGGAGTTGTGTGATGAGGTTTTCTATAGCCAGAACTTGAGGGAAGGCAG
Source organism: Alligator sinensis (assembly GCF_000455745.1). Lineage (NCBI taxonomy): Eukaryota > Metazoa > Chordata > Crocodylia > Alligatoridae > Alligator > Alligator sinensis. The sequence goes on from NW_005842712.1 coordinate 756,072, forward strand.
AGAGTGCTGGAAGCATAATTAGCAAAAATGGAGCCTGGCATGTGGGTTCATGGGAGGCATTATTATAAGCAAACTCCACCAAGGGAGCAGAGTTGCCCAGTTATCTTGGTGGTGGTTTAGGAAATATCTGTGATACTGTTTAAGGGTTTGGTTTGCCTGCTTTGTCTGTCCATTGGTTTGGGGGTGGTATGCTGAGGAATGAAAGGGTTGCATACATAGAGCCTTGCAGAATGTGTACCAGAAACATGAGATGAACTGGGGGCCATGATCTATAATCACCTGGGCAGGGCATCTCTGGAACCAGAAAATATGTTTGAGGAAAAGTTGTGTAGTCTCGCTGGTAGTAGGAATACTATGGGCAGGGATAAAGTTAGTAGGTGAACGACCACCTTAATCATAGAGCAACCTGCAGGGTATGGGAGGTCCTCAATAAAATCCATGGAAACCATGGACCAAAGCAGTGAGGGAGTGGGTAAGAAGTGGAGGAGACTGACTAGTTTGGTCTGAGGCTTCTTGGTTTCAGCATACATGCAAACATATTTAATATCAAAGTTTATCTGAGGCCACTAGTAAAAGTTAGTAAATCCCTGGAGCTGCTGGATTCCCTCACATCTTGTGTGGCAGCCCACTTTGTGATTGTGGGGGTCCATGGTCAGGGTTCTGGGGCAGATTATGTACCCTAAAAATTCAATCGATGTTTTTGCAAGCTTGCAATTCTCTAACTTAGCATACAACTGGTTCTCATGGAGCCTCTGCAAAACTCAGAGCACATATTGTATGTGATGAGTTGGGTCTTAGAGAAGATCAGAATGTCATCCAGCTATTTTATAATAAAGTGGTCCAGTATGTCCCTAAAAATGTCACTGACAAAATGCTGGAATGCAGTAGGGGCATTACAGAGACTGAAGGGCATTATCAACTCTTCAAAATACCCACACTGGGTCTGGAAAGCTGTTTTCTATTCATCTCCTTCGCATATTTGGACCAGATTATAGACCCCACACAAGTCTAATCTGGGAAAAAGCTTAGCTTGTCAGACCTGCTCAAAAAGCTAATTCATTGGGGTGGTGGATAACGGTTGCAGATAGTTATCCAGTTCAGAGCTTTATAATCACCACAGGGTGGAGCCCATCTTTCCTGGAGACAAAAAAAAAATAAAATGGGGATCCTG
>NW_005842712.1:757273-757542 GCF_000455745.1 Alligator sinensis
CTGAAGAATTTTAAGGGGAAGATAAACCCTTTCTTTAAATTCTCCTGAATGTATTCCCAGAGTGTGCATAGCTCTGGCTGTGAAAGAGTATAAATGGGGCCAAAGGGAGCATCAGCCCCCAGTTTCAGATCACTGGGGCAATCCTAGGGTCTATGAGGTGGGAGGATGTCTGCATTTTTCTCATGCAAAACATCTGCCAGGTGTTGGTACTTTTCAAGAATCACCACTGTAGCCAGGAATTGCACTTGCTTCCCCCATTTAGGGGGTGG
>NW_005842712.1:757552-788577 GCF_000455745.1 Alligator sinensis
GGGGAGCCAGGGTACTCTTGAGGCTCAGCAGAGGGATGCAGTACTCTTGTCAGCAGAGGGGTGCAGCTCCCAGTAGAGCAGGAATTCTGCCTGCAGTAGCGGGGAGTTAAAGCACATTTCTTTGGCTTGCCAGAGCAAGCCATGCAAGATGAGCCAAGGGGCAACCAGGATAACTGGGTAGTGAGTGAACTGGATAAGCCTGAGCTGAAGCTTCTTCCAATGGCTCTATATGGTGTCTGTGAGCAGAGTAGTGCCATAGGAATTGGGTCCTAGTGACAGAAGGGATCTGTCATTCGATTTCACCAGGTCAGGTGGATCTCAGTGCTGATCTAGGATTTGGTGGGCTTTTGCAAGGTGTGCATGCATAAAATTGCCAGAGGCTCCTGAATCCACCACTGCCCATTGCACATGGTCTTTCAGCTGGGTGGGAAAGGTGGAGGTGAATCTGTAGGGATGACTGTAGGGTTGATTCTCCCAGTCTCCCACAGGGTTGCAGAAGAGAGTGCTGAGGTTGAATCAGGTATCCTGTGCTTAAACGAACACTGATTTACCAAATGACTAACAGCCCCACAGTATAAGCATTGACCCTGTGTCTGTCATTGCTCCTTTTTCTGTGGTGACCAGGTAGGTTCTTGTTGTGTCCCTGGCATGGGTTCTAGTTGCTCCTCTGCCACTTGGGTTGGTTCAGGCTGACAATGATATCCTGAGGCTACTGATTGTGGGGATATGGAGATCCGGTGTTCCTCAGATGAATACCCACTTTCTAGGCACTGTTCAGGTAGCCAGAAGTCAATATGAATGCACACATCAATAAAGGCATCTAGATCCTGAGGGAACTTGATTTGAGCAAGTTCATCCTTAACCTCCTTGCTCAGCCTCTGGCAGAAATAGTATTGCTGTGCCACTTTATTCCACAGGATTTCCAGCACCAAGCACTGGAACTCACCTGTATAAGTAACCATAGACTGCCCCCCCGATTAAGGGTCATTTCTGCTGAGTGCCTTGAGTAAGGGTTACCAAAAAGGACCTTCATGGTTTCCACAAAATCCTCATAGTTATTAAGGAGGGGGCTAGAGGTTTCCAATAGGAGATGCCCAGAGCAGGGTCTTCTGCAGGCCAGTCAGCACTTCTGCTGTGGCAGGCCTCCTGGTTCCTGTATTACTTCTGGCTTATGTCTGGACTTTGGCTTTATATTTTCCTGTGAACCTGTTTTTTGACTTCTGACCCTGGATTAGCTCTGCTCTTGGACTGCGCCCTGTGGATTGTCCTTGGATTGGTCCTCCGCATCTGATCCCCGGATCCTGACCCTGGTCTGTGTTGCAGACTCTGCCACTGGATTTCCCTCTGGTTTCCAGGCCTCCAACTCTAACTCAGTCCCAGGGCCCTGCTTTCTCTCAGTGGTCTAACCATTAGGCAAGACTGCCTATGCCCTGGTCCTTTACAGGCTGCCAGCTGCAGCCACTCCTCCCCCCTCCCCACCCCCTATCAGCACCTGGGTAGTTGCCCTTATCGCCCTCCCTAGTTACACCACTCTAGTTCTGCAATGGAAAATGATAATTGGGTGAACAAACTCTCCCAACAGGATGTAAAGCTCCTGAATCAAGTGTCCAAACCTTTGTAAATTTGATTGTACACATTATGCTATGTTTCTTCCATTCTTTCTGTATAACTGCCTATAACTTTGATTACATTGGTAATTTGCTGTTATCATGTCACAGCTAAGATCTCTAGTAGACCCTCAGTAATGTTTTGACTGCAAAATCATAGGTTTCAATGCCTAACAGAAAAATACACAAGAAGAGACATTTAAAAATATATATCTGTATGGTATTAGTTTAACCTGAATTTTAGCCTTATGCACTCAACCATATTTCTATCATCAAAAATAAATTAACTCTTCACAGATCATCGAAATTAGGGACTCTAATCTCTTCAGAGATGTTAGCAAAGGATGCACGTAGTTTTATTCAAATCTACCAGAAAATGTAGGAACTTCATATGCAGTAATGCGCTCACTTTCTAAATTTTCTGTTACCATCACAAACTAGTAAATTATGTTAAAAGTGTACCTGCATATACCTGACAGTTGCATAATTCATCCTTTTGTCTTGAAAGCAATTACAATGTCAGCTCTTCTTAAAAACTCAGAGTCTAGACGTGACAATTTAAAAGAAAAAATGTTGCCATAGTACCACAGTCTAGAGATGTAAAAATACCTGATTTCAGCACTGGAATTACAAATCTGGAGTACAGTCTTGGCTTGTTAAGGTTGATAGGAATTTTACTATTGGCTACAGTTGGACTGGTGTTTCATCTCTGGGATTCAAATTCTACATCTACACACAGTGTGATGGTAACATAACTGCCACCTTAAATATTTCTGGACTCGGAAGCTTTAAATTTACCATATTTACCTGATTCCAAGATGAGGTTTTTTTCCCCATCTTTCAATGTGGGGGGTAAGCCCCTCATCTTGGAATCAAGTACAAAGCAGTTGTGGGATGGGGGGAAGCAGGTCCTGCAGCTTTAGTTTCATCCCCAACCCCAGGTTGGGGCTGGAGTCACAGCTGCTGCCCCTGCCATTTAGTAGTGTGGAGGGTAGTAGAATTCCACCCAAAGAGTCTACGCATAAATATGCCTATCTTACCTAAAGCCTTAATATCTCATTATGAAAAGTCTGGCAAAGCTAAGGTTTTTTTTGGGGGGGTGGGGCGGGGGGTGGTAGTATTACTATTAGTAGTAGTATTGCTATTCTTCATTCTTGAGCCTCTCAAATTGCTAGAGAACTGTTGCTGTTCTTTGTTCCTAGGATTGGCACTTCTCCACAAAACCACTTTTTTAGGTTGGCAGGAGCCAGAGATAAAAATATCAAATTATCTGACATTGTCTCTTAAGTGTTCACTGACAGGCAGTTTATTTTGCACTCTTAAACTATATCTACATAGTACAATGTAGTGCCATGTGGAGACATCTGAGCTAACAAGCTGGCTTGGTAGTGTTGCTTCTGGTACCCATGTTAATGGAGAGTTCTGCCTAGCTTTGCTCATTTGCACATTTTGGAGTAGAGGCTGTGGCTGCTTTTCTTGTTTGTCTGAAAATGAACACATAGAAATACTGATCCAGCGTGAGATCTCTGCAGAGAACCATAACATAAATATAGTTACAAAGAACTATGCAAAGAAAACATGCGTAAGGTTGCAATGCAAACTGCTCAAAACTTAGGGCAGTTTGCATTGCAGTTGTCCATTGCATTGGACAACTTAGGTTGTCCACCAGAGGTACACGTACCCCTGGGGGTACTTTGAAAGGTCCCAGGGTGTACATGGGGGCAGGTGAGGATGGAGCACTACCACCCCATGCTGCTGCCTCATAGGAGCAGGGCCAGGGTGGGATGAAATCAGAGCTACACAGACACTGCGCTTCTGCTGCTTGCCACCTCCCTGTTCCATGTCTGGCCGCTTGCCACCTCCCCCCCAGGGGTACACTTACTAAAAAGGGGGCCACCGGGGGTACACTTATTAAAAAAGGTTGCAAACCCCTGGATTAGAAAATGCTGGAATTAAGCTGGCAATAGCATGTAGTGATGGAAGCTGACATCAGAGAAATGGGGCTTGGCAGCTGATGTCAGACGAATGGTGGTTGGCAGAAGCATAAGGAAAACTTAACAAAAGCACAGTTATGATTTGGGATCCAGAACCTGCTGCTACTTTATGAAAAGGATGCAGTGCACATCTATGATAAAGAACACTTGCTGTAAGCTGGTCACATGAGTTTGCCCTGCAGTCTCAAGCCCTGGTAACTCCAGAGGGACATCAACTGAGAGGAATAAGTTACACTTCCTTTACCAGTCCCAGATTTCTTCTACTATATTTCCTTGTATGCAACATGCACCTTGTGCAACATCGGGATATGATATGCATCTTGTTTTTGAAAGGCAGATTAAACAAACAAAACAAATCTTGTAGTAATGGAGTAGAATCATCTAGAACAGGGGCAGGCAATTATTTCGGGTGGAGGCCACTTACCAAGTTTGGGCAAGCCATTAAGGGCTTCATGAGTAGCCCCGCCCCTTGACAGCTGCCCCGCCCTCTGGTTGCTATCTTGGGACCGGAAGTCCCATCCCCTAACCCATCACCTTTGCCACTCAAAGTCCCTCCTCTTACCCCCTAGAAGTATTCCTTTCAGCAAGGGGGTTGCCATCTCAGACCAAGAAAAATACTAAATTATATTCTAAAAATGAAATATGTACTACAGCATTCAGACCCTGGCCCTGCTTCAGACCAGTCAGATCAGTTAATTTCATTTCAAAAAACCATTTTTGTCTGTTTTACATGTGTTTGTGTCGTGTACATAGAGATGATAGTATAATAGCTTAAAATGAAGTCTTATTCTTGTATATTGTGGGAGGGTGTGGGTGGGTATAGGTTTGTGGGTGTGTGTGTGTATGTGGGGTGGGGGACAGTATGTGTACGTGGGGTCTGTGGGGGGGTGGATAGGAGTGTGGGTGTGTGTGTATGTGTGGTAGGGGAGCATGTGGGTGTGGTTAGGCATGGGGGTTGTGCGGGGTTGTGAGTGTGTGTGAGGAGGGTGGCTGGGGAGGGTTGTGGCATGTGTAGAGGGAGAGGGTTTGCCCAAAGCCTGCCCCCCACCCCCTATAGCAGGCAAAGCCCTTGCCAGTGCTCCTCCAAGCCCGGGCTCTGCGCTGCTGCTGCTCTTGGGTCCAGGGCACCGGCATGGGCCCCATACTCCTGCTAGCAGCCACTTCCCTCCCCCAATCTGCCACCACTGCCCTTCTCCTGCTGCTTCCTCCCCCACCAGCACCGCATCCCATCTGCTCCTATAGTTCTGGTACTGCAGGCAAGCAGTGGGGGAGCAGGGAAATGGCTGAGGCAGGTGGGGGGAAGGGGCAGCGAGTGGGCATGTGGAGCAGAGCAATAGCTGGGCAGGAATCGCCAGTGCACTGGGGCCAGCTCCAGTGGGGGACAAGGGCAGGGTGTCAGGAGTGTGGGGCTAGTCCAGGCAGGGTTCCATGAAGCCAGGCTGGGCTGCACCAGCAGGGAGAGGGGGGAGCCAGCCTGGCTTCATACACCCTCTGCCAGTCTGGCCCTGTACTCCTGCCACCCTGCTCTGGGACCCACTGGTGCTGGCCCCAGTGCATTAGCATGGGCCCTGCTCTCCTGCCCAGCTGTTGCTGCACTCCATACATCTGCTTGCTGCTCCTTCCCTCTACCTGCCATAGCCAATTCCCTGCTCCTCCCCTCCCACATCATCCCACCCGCCTGCTGGCTGGCCATGTTGTTCCCAGCTGCAGTGCTGGGACCACAGGAGCCAGCTTGGCCTGGCCCTGAAGACTGGGGCAATTGCCCATGATCCTCCCCTGCCTCCCCCCCACCCCCCTTATCTGTATTTCCCTCCGATGCAGGGAGGCAGGAACAGCCCCAGGGGCCCAGGCTGGGGCTGGGGGAGTGGCAGGGCCATGCCGGCCTTGCTGCCACAGCTTAGTCCATCTTTGACAGGCAGCAAGTCACATAAATATTAATTTTCTAAATATTTTAGAGGCCCCACAGACAGGATAGAATGGCCTGGCAGGCCAGATCTGGCCTACAGGCCATATTTTGCTTACCCCTGATCTAAAGAGCTGAACTTGCCCATTTTTATGATCCCTGTAGGTTGCGTGCAGAGTTTCATTCATATTTGCCACACAGAAATGTAGGTGGCAGAGACTGCTGTTACTCTGTTTTCTCTTTTATGATGCACACTACAAGTTCCAGCACTTTTCTTTTGGTAAAAGATAATAGAGAAAAAATGATATGTTGTAGGTCCTGATCTGATTAATTTTCCTATCCTACTGGTTTTCAGTGGGCATGTCTACATGAGACGTTTACTGCAGAGTCTTCAGTAAGGCTCTTAGTCCTTCCTGAACAGGCCACATTGCAGGAACATGACCTTAGGTTATATAAACACATATGGAAGAACTGTCTCTCCATATTGGTACATACATCAAGGAGCATAATGGACCCCAATCCGCTTATTGTCTTTGTAACTACCTGCAGGTTCTTGCTGATTGGAATGCAAATTGTGGTGAGGATGATTTGGACGGTGGCACCAGGAAGCTCAGTGTGCTTCAAGAATTTTACAGTAGCTTCAAGCACACATTGGACCTTACGTCTACAAGCAGCATCACTGAGCACCACCACTTCAAAGAAAGGTTTAACTTGCTTCAGTCCAAATGGGCTAGGGACAGAAATTTTACGTAATCCAGTATAAGCGATTGGAAACTGGTTCAAATCTGTAACACAACAGAAGTTCAGTGCATATAAACTGCTTTCAAAATGGATGAAACTGATTTAAGATAAACCTGGATGGATGTAGTATCAGACTTCAGGGTAAATTGGTTTATTGAACTTCTGCCCCAGATCCCCTCCAGATGCAAGTTAACTCACAGTCCCCCAGCATCCCAGGATGCTTTGCACCTCCTCCGCATATTGTGCCTTGTAGGGTGAGCAGGCTAGCCTTGGCCCAAGCTTTCTGCTCCAGCTGAGCAGGGAGGAGTACTCTAGTGTCCCTGGCTTCTGGCCTGGGCTACTGCAGGCATGTGGCTGCATTTCCAGAATCAAAAGCGAATGTTTGTTCACTTGCTTATTGGCTCGATCTAAACAGCATAGACTAACCTGCAAAGATTGAATCAATTCAGCTTTTGACTGGCTTTTAACTGTCTGTACTTAGTCATGGAGTCTTTTTCTTATTGCAAAGAGCACTGTGCATGAAACAGTCTTTGGGTGTTACTATCAATATTATATAATTGATTAGAAACAGCATGACTTAGCTAGAGCCCATAAGAGCCACTGCAAGCTACTATTTAATATATAAAGGATAACAAACCAAGTGTATAAGATCCAGCATTCCAGATTAGAAAAGGACATAAAGTATTCCTGAAAAATAATGTAAAACTAGTAAAATCTCCATCAGTTAATGCTGTACAGTCAGGGCAAAATGCTGCATGTTGACAATGAAATTAGCAGTGCTTTTCTATTTGATTTGAATTTAGAGATACTTTGCATTTAAAATGCCTTCACAATGCTGAGATATGGTCTAATGTACATGTAATTGCTTTGAATAAAGGATCACATCTTCTTGGCTTTCTGATAAAAGAAAAGAAATCTTGACATTGCAGTAGAACAATAGCTTTTTAAAAGCATTTAGTATCTTGATAATACTAATAGCTCCCAATCATGGATTATCTTAATTACTTTTTTAATAACATGCAAAATTATCTCTTCCAACAGAACATTTAATAACATCCTTCCTGTGTGTGCCTATGGCACAATGCAGCATATACTTACAGGTATATAAATATTTCAGATGCTGATCATACAAACAGTAAAACATATGCGTAATTTAACACGTGAGTAATCCTATTGATTTTAATGGGACTATTCAGGGTTGTAAAGTTAAATGTGCATAATTCTTGGCAGGACTAGCATTCGTTTTTTTCTTCATCCATTAGTGAAAATGATAATATTTGTAATATTTAAAGACAAAAATAGAAATGAGCCTTTTAATTATCACAAAAAACTGGTATACATGTTTTTTTAAAAGATGGTTATCTTCAAATATCATTTCATATGAAGGCATTTTTATTGCCTGCAAACAACCCCCCTTCCCCCAGAGCTGGGCATTTAAAACATTTTAAAGTGTGACAACTGTGCTAAGAATCCCAGAAATACAGGCTGTCTTGTTAGACCTCTGCTGCCTCATAGCCTCTCTTCTCACTGCAGTTCAGTTTAGAAGTGTTTCAGTCACTTGAAGGGAAAAAAAGAAGGCTGAGCAGCTTAAAGTGGCACTGGCTTGCTGTAGAATGTGGTAGGTTTCTCACAACATGGTATACTCAAGAAAATATTATAAATTGCACCACAAAGGACTTCTTAGGCAAAGTGAAGGCTGCAGGGCTGGTTCATGAATGTTTTTGTGTGCATTGTTTAGGACTCCTAGGCACCACCACATGGGCCAAGACCCCACTGTACTAGTAATGAATACTATGCTCAGCTGCTCTCCTGTGGTGGTAGGAAGTCTCCATCTGTACAGTCTCCATCTGATTTCTGTTGCACACCATGATCACTCCCTGCCCCAAGAAAGCTGCTCTGTAATTTTGGTTCCATGGAGTTGAATGGAGTGTGATTAACCAACTCCTCTGGTTCAGTATTTCTTTCCAAATAAAACTGTGGTACATGCAGATGTTTGTCATACCCAATCTATGATCATGCTGCTTACCTTAATTTGTATGATCTTAGATTGGAAGCAGCTTGTGCACACATTGCTGTCACAGGGTACCTCAAAAAAATTGAAATACCTGCTCTATGGGCAGTCTGCCCAACTCTCGCTTGCTACACCTTGATGCTAGTTAAAATACAGAGTGTAGGAGGCTGCTCTGGTCTTATTTTAATGACCACCTAGATTGTGGTCTTGGCCTTATGGGCCAATTGCATGGCTCTGTACCTTCCCTATACCATGCCCTATGCCTTGTAGACGGCATCCTTACAGATGTTCTACCATTTGCTGATGCAGCCCCTCTCTGGGTCTTCTGACCCTTCAGCTTCTCTCAGCCCCACTCTGGGCCCACATACCTCTTGGTCTCTCTGCACAGCCCTTTCCTGGGCTGTCAGACCCCTCAGTCTCCCTCATGGCCCCACTTGGGTTGCCAGACCCCTTGGTCTCTCCTCTAGCCCCTCTCTGGGCCCTCAGACCCCGCCATCTCACACAACCACTCCCTGGGCTACCAAGCCCCTCAGTCCCACTCACCCCCTCTCTGGGCTTCCAGTCCCTTTTGGGCCCTTGTCCTGGACCCTTTCAGTTCTCCACTTTCCAGGATGCTCTCCAGGCCCTCAGGCCCTCAGACCCATCCAGTCCTGCACTCTATTCCCAGCCCCTCACTGGACCTCTCTGGTCCCACTATACTTGCTGAGCCTCACTATATACCTCAGGCCCTTGGACCCATCTGGTCCTTTACTCTATTCCCTGGCCCCTTACTGGGCCACTGGACCCATGTGATCCACATGGTCTTCCCTGCCAACTGCTTTTCTGTTGGGGTGTGCTCCCCAAGCCTTCCCCCTGCATGGGGTAACCCACAAGATAGTGGGAGCTGAGGCTTTCTGACACCCAATCCTCGCCTTTCCCTGGAGTAGCCTATGCGTGGCATTTCATGGAGGCTACCCCAACACAGGAAGCCCCACCATACTAACCAGCTCCAGTAGGGTGCAGTTTCAGGTCTTACCCAGGACCAGTCTTCAGGCCTTCCTGAGCTTACTTGTTCCTCACTGGGCTCCCCCTAAAGGTCCTATTCTCCTCCTGGGCTGCTAAGCCAGGTTTCCTGGCCCTAGATCCATCTCCCATCTGAGTCCTCCATCTCTGGCCCCCAGCTCACTCTCAGACCCCTTTCCTAGATCCCTCCTCTTCAGCTCAGCCATCATCATCCCAGGCTGCATGCCCCTTGACCCCTTCATCTCAGCTGTGGTCACACAAGGACCTTTGGCTTCTTCTAGGCCCTGGCCGTGCTTCAGACCAGTCAAGAACTCCAGGTTGTCCTGGCTCTGGCAGCCTCTGTCATGGTCTATTTCACCTGGCACCGCACAGAATGGTTGACATTCCCGGGGTTAGTCCCCCGGCTGTCAGCCCCCTTACCTCTGTGGGTTTGCCCTCTCAGGCCCCTCCATAGATCACATTTTCTCTTTGGGCTCACACATAGCCCTCCCTAGGTCTTTCCTAATGCAGCCCTTTCCTTCTCTGGGCTCATCTGGACCCCTGAATAGGCCCACATACTCTGACCCACTCATGGGGTCCACCTAGACCCATCACTGAGCCTTCCAAATGCTCAGCCTCACTCTCAGGACTCACTTAGCCACTCAATAGGCCCCCAGACTCTCAAACCCTCTCCCAGGGCTTGTGTAACCTCTCAATAGGTCCACAGACTCTCAGCCCCCTTCTCAGGGCTCTGGACCCCACACTGGGTCCCCAGGAACCTCCTCCATCCCCTTAGTTCCTACCCAAACCTCCAGATGTTATTCTCCTTGCTGGCATTCTGGAGCAGGAGCCCTCCTCCTGGGTGATGTTCCTTCACCAGCTTCCAAGATGTTATTGCCAGCCCTGTCCTCAGGGCCTGGGCTTATGCCCTGTCTAAACCCAGCCCTCCTCCAATCAGATGACTCCCTTGCAATCAGACCTACCCTCACCTGCCGGTCCCTGGGTCAGCTGACTCTGCAATTAGCCCTGATCCCCACCTGTGGGTGGCTCAGCAGGCTGTCTGACCTCTTAAAGTGACAGGTACATCAAGTGCTCTACCACAATCACTAGTGCCAGCAGTTATGCTGGGAGCCCAATATAAGTTGAGGTGGAGGGAGGGCAGATGGGAGTGCAGGGGGTGGTGGTAAGTCTAGGGAATGAGGTTGTCCATCTTGGGGTGTGGAGGTCAGGGGGCTGCAAATAGCTGGGTCAGGGTTGAAGGGTATGAAGAGCACAGCTCTGGTGCTGGGGCAAGTGGTTGGACTTTACTAGCCCCAGGTTGGACTTTACACGCCAAACATGTGTAGACATTTGATACATCGAGCTAACCCATTCCCGATCTAACTTAGCATACCTAGCTCAGGTGAACTAATTTAGAGTAGGCTAGCTATTTTTTGCTTGATCTAACCTCTATAAATGTCTGTACAGATTAGCACTTAGATCAACCTAATCCTAGTTAGGTCAATCTAAGTAGAATGCCTGTATGTACCCTGTATTAGCTTTTACCTGTAAGGGCTGTGGGTTGCCCTTTAGGATTGACTGTAGTGGGTCCATGCCCAATGTGACACCCTAAGTCCAGCTGACATGTAGCATTTGGCTTCTGCAAAGGGAAGCTCCATTTCCCCAACAGAAGAATTTTGAGGAAATCATGTATGTTGAGAATTTGCAGTTTCCCCTCTTCCCTACTTTGGTTATAACTGAATGGGCTCTAGTAATGGCACTTGCATTATAGGCATGAGATTTCATGGTATGCTTGATTATGTTTCTGATGATGAAATAATCATTACAATGTAGGTATTTGCTGACCTTTGTTTTCATGTGTTCTTCAAAATATCCAAGTTTCTTGGGGGAGAAAAAAATCTGCTTAGATTTTTTTAAAGCTGGTGCTTTAAAAACAAAGCTTCCTTTAAGAGCTAATCCCCAATGGAATGACTTTCAACAGAATAATGCTTTGTCTTTTTTATTGACAGGTTTTAGCTTCTTTATGTCTTTCTGTTTGCTCACATCAACCTTGTTATTTTTTACTTTACAAGAAAGCAAACAGCTCGCAAATCTTTTCAGCAGACAAGTCAATACATTTTTATACTTTCTTGTGTTTTATTTTGAGGGGAGTTTGCAGGGAAAGGTTGGACATGAAGCCAGATGGCCTGGAGGTGATTCTTCAAGCTGCAGCAAGCTGTATGTTCACTAATGACTCCTGTGAACAAATTCCTTCAAATGGCAAGTTCACTGATGCTTGTCTATTGAGTAGGTATTCAGCAGAGAGATGGCTCATACTCTGATGATGTCCTCCACCTCTGTAGTACTTTTTGCTCAGGACCAATACTGGATGAAAATTAGGTTTGGGAAAAGTGAGCACTAGGGAGATACTGGCTTTTTAAAGATTTTATAGATAATACGTACTACCCTTGAGCAGCCAGGGTAATGGAGTGAGATATTGCATGTCGGTTTGCAAAGGCCAGTTGTGGATAATTAAAAAAAAAAAATTAAATCAGCCCTTTTAAAGAACCTGTGATCTAATAATTGGTTTAGGGAAAAGGAAAAATTCATTGTTAAATGTTACAAATATAAAATTTTAAAAGTGAGTATCCAAGGAGATTCATGCTATATTTACTAGACAGACTTGGATTTCACAGACAAAAGCCCCAATCCTGCGCACACATAAGCATAAAATTGTAATTTAGAGAGAGAAACCAGACATGTTTCAACTGGTAGGAGCCACTGGAAAAGCAACCAAAGCAGATCCTGCCTCACTAAGAGGAAAGAACAGGGATGTCCCTCTTTCAAATTCCACTTCCAGAGTCAGAACTGTTGCTCTAATGGGAAAGTATCTCACTCTGGGACACTAGGACCTAAAGAGCTCTTTCCATCCTCCCTGCCATATTGATTTTTAGAAAAACTTTAGAAGGGAAACAATCAGAGACATCTGCTGGGTACAGCTGCAGGAGCAGCCAAAGCAGGAACTGTGCAGGGTATGTCTACATGGAACAACTTAGTGCTACACAGTGACACCTCAGTTAGCTCTGACTACATTAGCCAGTGAAGTGCTGTTGTACTGCTTCCAATGACTGAGCTAATTCATCTGTAAACTTTCAGTACAAATGCCCAGTGTTACATTGCTTTGCTGGGATTTCTCTCTAAAAATTGCACATTCATCTGTAATGTGATATTCTTAGGTTTCTTTCCTCATGGAATATGTGTTTTGGTTTCTATCAATAAATACATCTCAGATCTGTTGAAACTATGATGCATGTTTTCTGGTTGTTGGGTTAGTTAGAGATATACCATATGTTAAAGAAGGAGGGAGTGAGTGAGGAAAATGATGAACTATGTTTAAATGCGTTATGTTGGAAATTAGAAATGGGGTAGGGATGCATGGTTTTACCCATGCTTGTTTGTGTTTATTGTGCAGTACATTTCTGGTTCCTTATTGTGTTACAAACTTATTATACACTTGATTTTTAGACAACATTGGCCCATTGTTAATCCATAGTTTACTCTCACTGAATGCAGATAGTTCTTTTCTAACCCCAGTAGCTTCCTGGAGAATTAATGGGAACTATTCAGAAGAAATGAGTGCTACCCACTTGTGAATGAGGTTCACTGTCTTAACAAGATTTGCAAGTGATGGTGGGCAAAGCTGTGAACTCAGTGGCTGCTCCTGGGTTCCCAAACAGCTGATGTAGAAGAGAAGTATATTAATTTTCAGCTGAGTGAGGGACAGTAAACTTTGCTTCTCATATGTAAGTAATACCACAATCATCTTGCTGTTGTGATTGCTAGAATTGGGGAATTGGGTTATGGCAATATCATAGTTTTGCTCTTGGGGACTACATGAAGGTAGAACTAGTGTAAAATAAGGTTGTGTTTTATCTAATGCCTATCTCATATAAGATACATAAATAATTCTTTGAGCAGTACTGGGACCCTGGTCCTATTTCCTCCTGTATAAGTGATACCGTTATGCTCCTTGCTTTTTCTTTTTTCTAGCCCAGTGCATCTTAAATTCTCTGTGGCACAATGGAACAGCTCTTAGAACTGTGACATGCCCACACCCCAGAATACCCAGTAGCCTGGTGGCCAGGGCATTTTCCAAAGATATGGATGATGGGTGTTTCCCCTTAGACAGAGCATGGTGTTGAATCTGGAACTCCAACATCTTGGCTGAATGCTGCAGTATTTCCAACCCCACCATGTCAAAAATCAAGAGATAAACTCTTAAAAATCAAAAGATTTGGTATGTAAATCATGAGATGTTCCAGTCTAACTCCCTGTCCCTTCCCCCCACCTCGGCTCCGTGTGCATGTGCCCTGAGCAGCCCCCCCCCCACTTGTTATGACCCTGGGCTTGGTGCTGACCTGCCAGGGATCTCTGCAATCCCCCATGGCTGGGCCCTGTCCAGCTCCGCTCTCACCCAGGCTTGCGGGGTCTTTGT
This sequence comes from Alligator sinensis, assembly GCF_000455745.1. NCBI lineage: Eukaryota > Metazoa > Chordata > Crocodylia > Alligatoridae > Alligator > Alligator sinensis. Next base: position 771,264 of record NW_005842712.1, read on the forward strand.
GGCCATTTCTGGCCTGGTTGGGCCTGCCCCAAACTTTGCCTCTTCTCGACCCAGCTCCAGAAAGCTGTACAAGTCTTATGTGAGACGCACCAGAAGAAAAAATCCCAAGATTTGAGAGTTCTGTCATGAGATCACGAGTCAGACATCATTTTATTTAGAAATCTTGCCTTTCATGATAATTTTGTGAGCCATTACTGATTCTGTAACAACCAAATGATTTTATTAAAGGGCAGATACACCACCTCCTAGTCTAACTTGAGGGAAAAATTCTTCACTTCCTCGGTCTTGTAACTATTTATAATTTTTGCTAAAAGTATGCAACCATATAAATATTGTTATATTATTATTATATCATTTTATTGCATTGTTTTAATGAAAGCTAAATAAATCTAAATAAACTACCACTGCTACTTGAGTAGAAGAGCAAAACCCTCTAGTGGGGTACCTGGTAGGTTACTGAGCACTGGCAGGAGCCCCAGTATTTCCCAGTCAGAATTGTCATCTTTAACTGTGAACAATATCCACTGCTTCAAAAGAAAATGGAATAAAAGCCCCAGATGCCAATAAACATTTTTGTGGGTGAGGAAGAGGACAACTATTGGCCCTTATGGGCAAACAGCAGAAGCCCTGGATCCTGGAATTGTCAGACATTCCCTGACATGGGAATTCCAAATACTCAAATTCACGTATCATGTATGCTCATCCAACGTTGTTCTGCCTAACCATAATATCCTTTCCAAAACTTTATTTAGTGCCATCTTTAATTGTTTCGGGGTGGGGGGGGAGGAGGAGGGGGCAGATTCAGCCCCCTTTCACTTTGTCTGGAAGACTGTTCTAAAGCCTTACTTCTCATAGTTAGACACCTTCTAATTTTGAGGGATTTGTTCTGTCTAAATTTTTACAGCTACAAACTAGACACAAACAAAGAAAGTGCATATTGAAAATAACTTGTAATAGTTTCAAATGGTGAAATCCTGTTTTCTGTTTTGTGAGAACTAGAGATGTCTTCTATGTAGTGAGTGAACAACACTGTATGTAAGCTAGTGTAGAGAACACCAGACTTATGTCCCATTCAAGCTTTGGTGCTGGTGTGCTATATGACTATGCAAATCACTTCATTCCTCTGTGCCTTTGTTTCACTCTCTGTAAAATTGGAATGACAGGGCCCTGCTACACATGCAGATATAGGCATGATGGGATCTAATGTGAGATCCACACAATTATGACACCTGCCATTTCACATGTGCATGGCAGGTGCAATTGTGGGATCATGAATCGGACCCCATCACACTTTATTACCAGTGCAGGGAGAGCCTGATCCTGGGCTCCCCCTGCATTGTCAAGAAGCAAGCTCCCATGGCTGGGAGCCCCCTCAGATGGTGGAGATCCCAGCTGCAGGGTGCCCCACACACCCTCATGTGATCTCCCAGCTGTAGGGGTGAACTACCACTCAGGCTGCAATCTCGCAGCCACGAAGGTGTATGGTACACCTCCTGCAACTAGGAGATTGCATGAGCTGCCATCTCCCAGCTACCCAGGTACATGGGCCCTGTGCATCTGGGAGTCTTGTCAGGTGGGAGCTCCCAAGGGGTGCATTCCCCCAGGTGGGAGCTCTGATCAGCTGACAGGGCTCCCAGTCACAGGGGCCATTGACCACATGCTCAATTAATGGCATGATAGGAAACAGCTAAAGTTATTAAACATATTTTGTGGAAAGCTTTGTAGCTTGTTCTTTATCACACAATTAATTAAATGTGTGGCTGGGTGACCACTTAAAGTGTGATCAACTGGTTAATCATGCCTTAACTGTAACATATAGATGAGGCCATACATACATCCTTTGTAAAGTAATTTCAGACCTAGGGGTGCAAGGCACTGTGTAAGATCTTGGTGATTTTTTTATTATTACTAGGCAAGAGGGTTTTGTCTATACTACTCAAAAGAAAACCCATAAAAGTATACTTCTGTATAGAGGACTTAAAGAAATATATAGGGCCTTTGTTCCTGATTTTTATCAATTTCTGACTTCCGCTTAAGGCAGAATCGCTTCAGTTAGTCCTGATTTACACCAAGATTATTGGAAGGATAATCAGGCTCACTTCCTTTATGCTTAAGGATGTGGGAAGGGAGGAGGGAGAGCCACAGGAACAACAGGCAGGAAATATAACAAGGAGGAGGACAAGCAAATTTAAAAGTTCATTTGGCCCAGAGCCTACCTAATTTTTGCTAATTAATTAGCAAAATGATAGGCTGGATTCAAAATAAATTTGCTATGGCAGAGCTCAATGTTCATCCACAAAACTACAAAGAATTAATTGGATCTGCACATTCTTGTATACGTGCTGAAGAGCTTGTCTGTTATTTTTTAAGCTTGGGTGTAGGGTAACATCTGAGTTACTAAGGAGATTAAGTTGCTCCTGACCTGTGACTTGCTGTGGAGTAGAACTGTTCAGGAACTCTATGTTGAAAAGATTCTTCACCAAAATAAAAAAAAAAGCAGTTTTTGCAAAATCAGCAATTCTGTATAAAAATTTCAATTTTGCCAGATTTTTTTTCAATAGGAAAATCAAAATAAAACATCTTTTTCCAGGTCTGTTTAATATTATACCACAGATACCATGGAGCACCTATACAGGTGCCTGACACCTGCTCTGACATGTTCTAATTAGGACGTGTCAGAGAAGACTTGATTAATTTGTTTGCTGGAGCTTTCTAATTAAATGTCACGTATGCATTGTACCAACATTTCAAAATGGCAGTGCTTTAACTTAAGCTTGAATTAGCCTTAGTTAAAGTGCCCCTGCTGCCATTTTGAAGCACAGGACGCTGAATACATGAGATGCTGTGGGCATTTTAATTAGAGCAACTCCTGAGATCCACTCTAATTAAAATGCTTCCCCCCACCCACCCCAAAGCATGTATTAATATGCCCATGGTGTCTCCTGTCCATTTCATTTTGAGTGCCCCATCACCCAGCTTTCCTTTGGTCTGAATGTTTTGGCTGGTCTCCATCTCTTGTGATGCATTGCCATTTTCTTCTCAGCTGTCCAAATGACACGATAGTCTGGCTATGGGGCCAAACATGCAAGGAAGAGCAAAATGACCTGCACTATGAATCTTTGCAGCATCAGGAGAAATTGGTAGTGCACTTTATTTTCAAACTGATTCAGTAAAAAATAAATTATTTTCATTCAGTTGAACAAAAAAAATTTTGACTTGGGGATTTTGGTTCACCATATTTAAATTTTAATTTTTATTACATGAAAAATACTGATAATTTGACTTCCTCACAATTGGATGGGCAGAAGAAAAGATTTGACAAAGAAGGTCTCTCTCTCTCTCAACCCCTTCCCTTCCCACCTCCAACTTCATAATACCAGATTTCCTGAGTGGCAGAATTTTTCATGTTCACTCAGCTCTCATAGCTATTCAAGTTTCAACTCGCATCTATGCAGTTTTATAGATGACAGTGAATCAACAATTCTCCCCCACCCTTTTGTTTTAAGGGAGAAGCAATAGCATTTTAATAATTCTCTGACACAACTGGGAACATCATAATTTTTTAGGATTAACTGTTTAATCTTATGAAAACTGAATTTGCCACACACATCTACTGACAGATATCATCGTGTAAAGTGTTTTGCCCTCCTTAGCCATAAGATTTCTTGTGCAATTAAGGTGAATGGCTATGAGCTTCTACTCCCCAAAATGCTGTGGAGGGAAGTTTGCTGTAACTATTAGCTCTGACAGAAATGTGCTAAAACAAGTAATTGGATTGAACATTTCTGTTGACTTAAATATATATGTCTATTGATCTTTATAGACTATTTTATTTAAAATAAGTTCTTCAAAATGAGCATAAGTATTACTGTGCTACTATAAAATTTGTAATTGGGCACCTGGGACTAGTAAACCTGGAGACTTGTCCTATTAGTGGGCATTTTAAATCTATGCACTGCTGCTGGAAATGCCAGATTTTCAGAAAATAGCTACGTTTTTGTTAGGTTATCACATTGTTCTGTATGTCCCAGATTTGTCCTTTTCACTCTTCCTGACAATGATGTAATATTCAATAACCTCCAAAAAAGGGCAGATTTTATGGAAACAGGTGTAACAGGTCATTATGAAATGGCAGGTAGCATAATAATTCCTGTATACTGTCATGCAAATAACACTAACAGAATTTCTGCTGTTATCTCACTCTTGTATCTGCATATGTACACATTGTGAAGTGCCAGCCAGTAAAAACTCAGGCACTTTTTCATTCTTCCAAGTCCTCTGACGCTGTCATGATAAACTACTAGTTATGTCAAACAAGGGACTACTTCGTTATAACATTGATCAAAGGAAAGTGGAGAACACAAAGGCAATAGTACTCAGGAATGCCATGATATATAAATAGACCAGAGAAAGTGATAGTACAACTTCAGAAGTTGTGCCAGCAAGTGGATTCAATTGTGACTTGCCAGCTTCAAAGACTTCCAATGTTGCTGCTAGAAAGCAATTTGTTCGTGCTTGCTCTGCCCCCTGTGCCTTGTAAAAGGCATTGTTGTACTATTGTATGGGGAGGTGATCTGACACATGAAAAGAATGTCACATTGTCACTAGGAATTGACAGTGAAAGCAGCAAAAATGTTTTTGGGGGTATAATGAAATGTCTAGTCAGCTGTACAAGCAGCAACTACTAGTAATTTGGGGTGTCATTGTTAGAGAGGGGTTCAAACTGCTAAATAAGTGAATCCAGTGAATAGTTGTGACTGCAGAAGTCAGTTATCCACTTCCTGTGCTATGTGAGGTCCTTTTTTACTAAGGCACTGATCACTAATGTATGGACCTAGAAACTGGCATTGGTTAGTTAAGTCTGGATAGACAGCCTCAGTAATTTCAAGAAAACCTACAGCTACTGAGTACACTGATGCAACAACTCTTCCTGAATTGATCTATTTTGGTTGTGCACCTTACACATAACTAATGACTTCAGTTTTGTCAGTGTTCTCACTACTGCTTAGAATATGGAACTTATCTTAATGCCTCACCTCTAATTCAAAGCCTGACTGTACACACAAAACAGTGCAGTCATGTAATATGCTGGGTAACCTGAAGATGGATTTACCACAATAATTCTCAATCTGGGTGCCAGGGAACCTTGGGACGCTGTGACATCCTTTCAAGGATGCATGTTAGTACTGTTTGTAACAGGCTGCCAATGTGGGCTTACCAGATTGACTTGAGATACTTACCCTGCCTAGAAACCCTATAAACAGTGCCGGTGAACTCAGAGCAACCCCAAGGGTGGAGCAGGGGAGCCCTGCCCTCTGGAAAAGGAGAAGCCAATCAAAAGAAGGGGTTTTCAATCCCCTCATTTGCATGGAAGGGGGATGGCCGGAGTTGGGGGCTACCCTTCAAGCTACCCTGAGTCCTGGTTGGCCGGTTTGCAAGCCAGGGAGGGACTGTCAGAGGGGATAAAAGCAGCAGCTGAACTGGCACGTGGGGGCTGCTGACGGTAACTCTGGGGAACAACACAGGAGGCCTAAGAAGAGCTTGGGTGAGCTGACCTAGCAGAGGAAGCAGAGAGACCCCTCTGAAGAGCCTTGAAGGCCCTGGGAGAAGAAGACAGTGGCAGTAGGCCGTGCCTCTAGTCCTGCAGCAGAGAGGGAGCAGCGGCCAGGGCTTGGGGCAGAGAGCTGGTGCCCTAAGGCCCCATCGCAGTGTGCTGGACATGTCAGACGTCTCGGAGGCTAGGAGTGGCAGTCGGCCCCCCACTCCACTGTGAAGACGAAGCAGCGGCCAGGAGCGCAGGCGGCATCCTTATCCAGCACAGGAAGCTGGTCCGGTGAGTTGAGGAAACCGCTTACCTTCCCTGGGGAAGGAGAACAGCAGCAGGCAAGGCATTGGGATCCTGAGGAGAAGCAGAACTCCAGGATGAGGGTCCCTGGGAGCCTGGGGCACAGGCCGGCATTCGGCATGGGATTAGCAAACCGCAAGGCATGTGGGGCACCTGGCCAGTCATCTGGAGCAGGGGTTTAGAGCAACAATCCCTGGGAGCTGCCTGTGCTGCTGACCCTCTGCCACTGCCTGTCCCAGAGGGAACTCAGTCCTGTCCCGTTCTGCAGCTGATTGTCATCTGATGGAGTCCCTGAGCTTTGTGCTTGAGTCATGCTGATTGCTGCAGGAGCCTACTCTGTTGCTTGTTGCTTGCCTTTTTGGTTGCCATGGAGGGTCGCCCTTCAGCCCCTTTGAGGGGTTGGGGTTTGATACAATTTGATTGCTGCAGACCAGAAGAGCTTAACCTGTTGCAGTCTGTCGCTTATTGGGAAGCCTATGGGAGCTGCTGGGAGTGAGCATCTTGCTTCCTTGGGGTAGCATCTCAGCAGTGGCTGAAAGCTGCCAGTTACCCTACCTGTGGTTCTTGAGTCAAAGGTTGACTAATGAATTCTGGTTTGTTTTGTGATTCTGGTTATGCCATTTACGTTCACTTGTAAATAACCTTTCCTATTATTCTTGTAAAGTGTAAATAGTTAAATCAGTTAAGTGCTACACCTTCTTGGGACCATGGGCTGCTCTGTGGGGAGCAGGGGCCGGCTGCAAAGTAAATTGGTGCAGGCCGGAAGCCCTGTCCCACTCTCACCACACCGTCCCTGATATTGGGCAGGGGTGGCAACTATTGGGCTGCCACCCGGGTTATGTGTTACATATACAAGCAACATTCATAAGATAAACCAAGAGATTTTAAATAGGAATCTACAGTGTTAAAATATTCTGATTTGTTGTGGTCTTTCTGAGTATTTTGCAATAGATGAATTACTCTATTTTTTTTTGGACTCAAATAATGAGTGAAAACTAAGAGCTGCTGTTTTCTAAGGAGTGCCTTGAATCTATTAAGGAGTGTCTTGAGTCTAAAAAGGCTGAGAGTCACTGATTTAGCACAGCATGGCACAGTTATTTCACCCAGGGGTGCTCAACTTGTGAAAAGGGCCAGATTGGACCCACAGCAATCTGTCACATTGATGATGCATAGGGAGAGCATGCAGGTGCATGTACACCCCCTGAGATTGGCTGTGCCCCCCTGAGAGAAGTGCCAGTGGCACTTCCAGGTTTGTTGCCAAGCAACCCTGCTGCAGGCTGCTGCAGCAGGGAGAATGGGGCCCAGTTGGGCTGGGTTGTGGGACAGTTGGAGCCCAGTGACTCACACCGCTGCGTGCACTGCGGTGGATGGGTGGCCCATTTCCCCAGCCCTTTGGCTCCAACATGCTGTGTCCCTGGACGAACTGCTAGGCTCTAATTGCCCCATGACCTGGCCTGGTCAGGGCCCCATTCATGGTGAATGGACCCCTGGCTGGGCTGAGTCATAGGACAAGTAGAGCCCGGTGGCTCCTGCAGAGTCGCGGTGCTGGGAAGCCAAGGAGGGGCATGTGCCTCCCACCCCCAATCGTGGCATCGGGCAAGGGCAGAATGCAGCTGCGAGGCAAGCTGGGCTCTGCCTGCTCTGTGCCTCCACGCCTTGCTGCAGCCTTTGAAAGTGGCATGCCACAGTGCCATGCGTCTCGCTGCCCAGCCCACCTAGCAGTGGGACACACATGGCAGCACACTGCTTTCAAAGGCTGAAGTGAGGCACCGAGGCACAGAGCAGGCAGAGCCCAGTTTGCCTCATAGCTGCAGCCCTTCCTTGCCCCATGCAAAGATGGGGGGGGCATGTGCTCCCCCTTCGCTCCCCAGTGCTGTGACTCTGCAGGAACCACTGGGGATGACTTAGGTAGGGTGGGGTGGGGGTCCCGGGGGTTTTGTCTCCTTTGGCCCAGTGGCACAGCTGAGGCTGGCCCTGGTCCAGCTCAGGCCCCCCAGGCGGTGCAGGGCTGAGGCCAGACTGGGGCTGGTGCAGGGAGGCAGCCAGGACCCATGCAGGGCTGTGGGGTGGTGGACATTGGTGCCAGGCAATGACCCCTGGCATGGGGGAAAGGGCACCTGCATGGGTGCAGCAGACCCCAGACCTGAGCCTGATCCCTGCCTGGAGCCATCCCCAGCCTTGTGCCTTACCCCACCCCTCCATGGCATTTTCTCCTTCCCTCACTCCTTCCCCTGCAGACTTGTGTGTGTGTGTGTGTGTGTGGTGGGGGGGCATGTGCACATACACAACCCCCCCCCCCATTTTTTTTCCTCCCTCTGCTCCTAGCCCCTCAGGTGGCAATCGTCTGCTGGTGCCCCCCCAGTCTTAGGAGGTACCTGTTGCCCAAGGTCCATCATCTGGTTTGTGGGACTTACCCATGGGTCCAGAAATCTGGAGGCAGGGGAGTGGTGGCACTGTTCCCATGCCGCCAAATCTCCAGATCCATTGAGAAACCTGGGCCCTGTGTGTTGGATTTGGCACCCAGCACACAGGGCCAGGCAGGGGCAGTGACAGGCCCTTAGAATCAATCTGGGTAGGAGGGGGCTTTGCTGTCTCTCTAGGACCCAATCCTGCTGCATGGGTTGTGGTGTCATCCCTCCTTGGGACCTAATCTTGGTGTACAAGGGTAGGGAGGAGGCAGTGCAGGCCCCAGGGCCCAATGTGTCCTGCAGACCATTCAAACTGGCCTGCAGATGGGCAACATGCCACTCATCTGGCCTGCAGGGCAAACAGGTTGATCACAATCACCAAGATTTTACCAATTCAGCGTTGTTTAGACCTGGATAGACATAGGTCTAAGTTTTTGGATTCACAGCTAAATCAGGACTCAAATATGCCCAAACCATTAGAGATTGCTGTAGAATTTTTAGCACCTGAATGATGAAATCCTTTTGAGGCCAGCAATATTCTGTGACTTTTATCTGTTTCCAAATTGGAACCTCAACCACAAATTTCCCCTAGTAAGTGGGAAAATTCAAAAGGATATCAGATATGAGCTTGTAGTGCCATCGTGAAAACACAAGTAGATGCATAAAGATTGCGCGTATGGAAAGAAGCTCCAACATGCCCTCAGATGGAGGGAAAGCATTTCTTTTTAGAAGGTCCATATGGCCATGAGAAATAGCCTCTTCAGTTTGTCCCTTATCTTTTAGGACTTTTCTGATGAATTTGTAATTCCACTGAATTTTATTATGCTTTAATGTTGCCACTTATAAAGCCTGGTATCATGCAGAGCTGCTTATTTTTAACATAAAAAAAGAAATGGTGAAATTGACATTTACATCCATAATAGTAATTGCTAGCCAAGACTAATGAAGCAGTTCTTTGTGTTTGTTCTCTTCATAACTTATGAAATTAGTGAAAAAACTGTTTTCCAAACCCCATAAGTCCCAGTGTGAGTTCATTAGTCAAAATGCAAAGTAGTATTGCTTTTAATAGGGTTTTTTTATGTACCATCATAGGCCTGTAACTGTAAACTTTAAGTTCTTAATTCTGAGGTAAAGCTGTTGTTATCCATTAGCCTGGTACTGAACAACCACAGATAAAAACTGGTGCACGCCAAGTAGTTGAACAGAAAGCAAATACTGTATGGTTTACAGTGAAAACATAACATCTAGTTTAATAAAAGAAAACAAAACTGGGATTCCATTTTTATTTTAGAATGCAATCTACACATTGCACACAAAAAAAGAGAAAATTAAGGTGTTGGAATGTAAAGAAAGACGTGTTCATGAATCAAATGTAAGCCTGGATATGAAAATTACTTTTTTCTTCATGTATGTTGTAATTAGGATGTTTTGATGAAGGTTTTGTAGCCTGCATTATGCACAAAGTAAGACCAGGTGGCTTCTGGCTTTAAAATCTGAATGTGAATCCATTCCTTTGTAGCTTTGTGCCTAATATAGGAAAATAAAGAGAGCCTCTAATCGACACCATTTATTAAATTTATTTTTTTATTAGCTGCATCATGCAGCACTCATCTTGGGGCTTGGGCACTCATAATTCATAATTTTCAGTGTTACTTTGATATGATGCTGTCAGAGACTGGATTTGTCTTTTCTAACTTAGATTTGATATAACACTATCTTCCTGAATTTCTATTTTGCAAAGTTGTATTTCATTACATCTTGACATTTTAATGTTAGTTTCCAAAGTATTGAAGTGACATCAATTTCACTGTTTTGCTTTTTGTGTGTGTTTTCTTTTTGTTACACTGTCTTCCATCATTTTCTGATATAAAGTCCCATATAGTTGTGACAGCTAAATTGAGCACAGTTTCCTTAGAAAATGTCAATGGTGTTTTGGAGGTGGTGATGATCAGTTTATTTTGAAACAAAAATCAATACCAGTGAATTTTTCAGTCTTTCTTTGAGAATACCAGATGCAAGCACTGCTTAAAGCAATTAAAAATCCTGCTTTTTCATTCAAGGACACTAGGTGGCATTCCAAAAAATATCTGTCCATTTCCTGTACTGTTTATATGTGCAGTCTGGCTGTACAATAGATACTTCAAGCTGTGAATTGCAGCATATTATTTGCTACTCTGCATAATGATTTTTGTTTCTTATGTTGCATAAGCAGCATTAAACAAATAGATGTGCAATATCTCTGTCCCAGCATCTTATTGGTTCTTTGGCTGTGCCATGCAGAAACTATCCTATTAATTGTCTGTACAACCAGAGAGCTGTTTAATTACCTCCTTTTTAATGCCTTAAGATAAAGCTCTTGAAAGCACATTAATAATTACTAATTATGTTAGATCTGACAAAAAAAAATGTAAAAAAATGGAATTTGGAACTGGCAAATAGTTTCAGAAAAACAGGGGGAAAAATTCTAATATGTTGAATTTTCCTCCAACATTTTATAAACGTTTTGACATTCTGTGAGACGGTGTTTCAAGACTGCATTTACCTAATTTAATATTTAAAAGGGCAACAAGCAAACATCCAAATATAAAATGTTTTGTTCACCAAAAGTAAATATCATATCCAGGATAACTTTGAATTGAAGATGACCTCCATAATTAGATTATACATTTGTTATAATTTTCCATGTATAGAATCTAATTATTGGAGGGTCATCTTACTTCATCCCCCACAGCACTGCCACTTACCCTGTTACAGTTCTGTCTTCAGCTCTGGCCCTGCTCCAGCTGCTGCCTGTGATGGCAGTGACAGCTCTGGTGCTGGCTCCAGCTCTAGCCCTCGCTGGAGAGGGGCCATGTCCAGAGTCAGAACCAGAGCCAAGGCTGGCGGGAGACAGAGGTTGGCAGTTGAGGGCAGGCAGAGGGAACAGAAGCAGCAGAGGCTAGGTGGCCCTGGGCGTGCAGTTGCTGTGGCTCCAGCCCTAACCAGAGATTTCATAGATTTCATAGACATTAGAGCTGGAAGGGACCTCAGAAGATCATTGAGTCCAGCCCCCTGCCCCAGGGGCAGAAAGTCAGCTGGGGTCATAGGATCCCAGCAAGAAAAACATCCAGGTTTCTCTGGAAGGCGTTCAAAGTAGGTGCTTGAACCACCTCTAGCAGCAGTCTATTACAGATCTTGGGGGCTTGGACAGTAAAGAAGTTCTTCCCTATGTCCAGCCTGAAACGGTCTTGCAGGAGTTTATAACCATTTGACCTGGTTATCCATTGGGGCAATCTGGTGAACAAATGTTCCCCCAGATCCTGGTGAACACCCCTTATAAACTTACAGGTGGCCATCAGATCATCCTTGAGCCTGTGCTTTTCCAGGCGGAAGAGTCCTATAGCTCTCAGCCTCTCGTCATAAGGTCTGTTTTCCTGACCTCTGATCATGTGCATGGCTCTCCTCTGGATTCTCTCAAGCTTCTCCACATCCTTTTTGAATTGTGGAGCCCAAAACTGGATGCAGTACTCCAGCTGCGGCCTCACCAAAGACGAGTACAACAGGAGAATGATGTTCTGGGATTCGCTTGGGAAGCATCTGTGGATGCAAGCCAAAGTTTTACTTGTTTTGCTAGCTGCAGCATCACATTGCAGGCTCATGTTCATCTTGTGGTCAGCCCTGACCCCCAAGGTACTCTTGTCTGTAGTGCTAGTCAGCGTAGCACTGCTGAGCCTATAGACATAGTTTCATAGTTTCATAGTTGGTAGGGTCGGAAGGGACCTGAGCAGATCACCAAGTCCGAACCGATGCCTTGGCAGGAAAAAGTACTGGGGTCAAATGACCCCAGCAAGGTGTTCGTCTAATCTCCTCTTAAAGACCCCCAGGGTAGGAGCCAGCGCCACTTCTCTTGGAAGTTGGTTCCAGATTCTAGCTGCCCTGACAGTGAAGTAGCGCCTCCTGATGTCTAGTCTGAATCTACCCTCTGCCAGCTTATGACCGTTATTTCTAGTCACTCCTGGTAGTGCTGGGGGGAACAGGGACTCCCCCAATGCCTGCTGGTCCCCTCTGATTAGTTTGTAACAGGCCACTAGATCCCCCCTCAGCCTTCCCTTGTGGAGGCTGAACAGGTTCAGGTCGCTTAGCCTCTCCTTGTAGGGCCTGCCCTGCTGCTCCCTGATCATGTGAGTGGCCCTCCTCCTGACCCGCTGGTTCTTCCTCCCCAGGTGCATCACCTTGCACTTGTCAGTGTTGAACCCTATCCTGTTCTCATCTGCCCACCCCTGTAACCTGTCTAGGTCTGATTGCAGCCTATTCCTCCCTTCTAGTGTGCCCACATCCCCCCACATCTTAGTGTCATCAGCAAATTTGAACAAGGTGCTTTTTACCCCCTCGTCCAAGTCACTGATGAAGATGTTGAACAGTGCGGGTCCAAGGACCGAGCCCTGGGGGACCCCACTGCTCACATCTCTCCAGGTCGAAAATCACCCATCCACCATCACTCTCTGGGTGTGGCCCTCCAGCCAGTTAGCAACCCATTTGACTGTGTAGGTGTTGGTGCCACAGTCCCCTAGTTTTTTAATGATTGTGGGGTGAGAGACGGTGTCGAAGGCCTTCCTGAAGTCCAGAAAGACTATGTCCACTGCTACCCCTGCATCTAAGGATTTTGTGACCTGGTCATAGAAGGCCACCAGGTTGGTCTGACAGGACCTGCCTCTAATGAACCCATGTTGGTTGCCCCTAAGCATAACCTCCCCTGCTGGCCCCTTGTGGACATGCACCAGGATAATTCTCTCAAAAAAGCTTTCCCAGGATCGAGGTAAGACTAACTGGCCTATAGTTTCCTGGGTCATCCTTCCCCCCTCTTTTGAAAATGGGAACCACATTGGCCCTTTTCCAGTCCTCTGGCACCATACCAGAGCACCACGAGTGCTCGTAAAGCCATGCCAGGGGTCCCACAATGACCTTTGCTAATTCCCCCAGAACTCTGGGGTGGAGGTTGTCAGGACCAGCTGATTTAAATACATCCAGTCCCTCCAGAAGTTCCCCGACTAAGTCTGTCCAGAAGTTCCCTGACTTGAATGTGTTCAGCCTCTCAAGCTGTTCCTTCATCAGGTCAGAACTGATGGAGGGCAAGGAACCACTCTCACTAAGGTGTCCCTGTCCCGTAATAGGCAGGGGCGTCCCATGGCACCTGTGAAAGACTGACACAAAGTACCCATTTAGTAACTTGGCTTTTTCCTGGGTGTCGGTCATCAGTTCTCCCTTCTGGTTTAGCAGGAGTCCAATGTTGCCCTTGCTTTTCCTCCGGCTCCCCACATATCTAAAAAAAGACTTTTTATTGTCCTTGTTACTTGTAGCTAGTTGGAGTTCCATCGCAGCCTTGGCTTTCCTGGTTTGCTCCCTGCAGTTCTGGACCAGTGCAGTATATTCCTCCTTGGAGGTGGATCCTGTCCTCCACCCTTTGTAGGTCTGTCTTCTTAGAACCAGGAGGACTGCTAGTTCCTGGTTGAACCAAGGGGGCTGCTGTGCCCTCTTGCTGCCTTTCCTTGGGGGTGGAATAGCCTTAGCTTGTTCATTTAGGTTCGCTCCCTTGAGGAGCAACCACTCTTCCTGGACTCCCCTCCCCTTGGGGTCATGGTCCCTTAGGGCCTCACCGACAAGTCTCCTGAGCTTGTCAAAGTCAGCCCTCCTGAAGTCGAGGGGTTGGAGCTCAGCCCAGCGCTGAGTCCCAGGAGGGGTTGAGCCCTCCTGAAAGCTTGGGGTTGGAGTTAGAGTCAGAGTCTAAGCCTCAGCAGCCAGCTGCTCCCCAACTTGTAATTTAATCCAAGACAAGGGGCTTATTTTTAGCAGTCCTTCCCTACAGCTACATGGTAGAACTAAATGGAAGCATCATCTAGATTCTAGTGGCCCAGCATAAGTACTCTCTCCCGTGTGCACTTGTGGGTCTAGCAACATGCTGCAGAGAGTGAGGACCACAGCTGCATTGTATTTCATTCATGCCCCTTTGTATAGCAATCCATTCTTTGATTCATTCTTTTCCTACCAGTTGGAGTGTCACTCATCCTAGGTGTCAGTTATAATATGCTTTTTAAAACTATTGTAGCCTATTCCTCCTTCTTTATTTCAATATGACAATTTTACATTGACATTTATCTTAAAGAGAACCTTTCTTTTCCAAGTAAACTGCCACCAAAAATGTTCCCTCTTCTTCATTTGCTGTCACTATGTATTAAAAGAACATCTAGATCAGTGGTTTTCAATACGGCTGTGTGAAATTTTGACTAGTGTTTCATTTTGAAGCTGTTTTGACACATTTTGAGCTTGAAACAGCGAAATCCAAATGAAACAAAAGGCTTCGAAACAGCTTCAAAATGAAATGAGGGCACTTAAAATGTTTTGAAAGTTTCAAAATGTTTGAAGTTTCAAAGTAGCCCTGTGGTGGGAAGCGAGGGAGAGCCAGGGCTGTGCTCCAAGTGGCTCCACTAGCCCCACAGAGCTCAGCCCAGTGGAGGGAGGTGGGGGAGAACCAGTGGCAGAGCTTCTCCAAGAGCATCCCTGGTTCCAAGAGCAGCCCTGGCCAGTGGCTCTCTCCTGCCTCCCACTGCCAGGCTTAGCTCCATGTGGCTGTGGAGTCTCCTGTCACTGGGCTGTGCTCACCAGGGCTGCCCACTGAGCAGCTCTGCCACTGGCTGTCCCGCTGCTGGGCTGAGCTCCATGGGGCTGGCAGAGCCACTTGAAGCACAGCCCTGGCTCTGAGCATAGCCCTAGTGAGCACAGCTTGGCAGCTGGTGGCTCCACAGCTCCATGGGGATGAGCTTGGCAGTGGGAGGCAAGGGAGAGCCACTGGCCAGGGCTGCGTTTGGAGCCAGGGCTGTGCTCTGAGTGGCTCCATCACTGTCTTTCTGCTGCCTCCCACCACCAGGCTCAACTCCATGGGGCTGTAGAGCCTTTAGCTGCTGGGCTTTGATCACCAGGGCTGTGCTCTGAGTGGCTCTGCCACTGGCTCTCCTGCCACCTCCTGCCACCTTGTTGAGCTCCCCGGGGGTGGGGGGGGGGCTCCCAGAGCAACTCCATGGGGCTGGCAGAGCCACTCAGAGTGCAGCCCAGTGACAGGAGGCAGGGGACAGTCAGGACTACACTCCAACCAGCTCTGCCAGCCCCATGGAGCTCAGCCCAGCTGTGGGAGGTGGGGGAGAGCCAGGGCTGTGCTCTGACTGGCTCCTCAAGCCCCACAGAGCTCAGCCTGGCTGTGGGAGGTGGGGAAGAGCCAGGGCTGCACTCCAACCAGCTCTGCCAGCCCCACGGAGCTGAGCCTGCTGGTGGGAGGCAGGGGAGAGCCACTGCCCAGGGCTGCACTCTGAGCGGCTCCACCACTGGCGCTCTCACCACCTCCTGCCACCGGGCTGAGCTCCATGGGCCTGGCAGAGCTGGTCAGAGCACAGCCCTAGCTCTCCCCTCCCTCCTGCCCTTGGGCCGGCACTCTGAGTGGCTCCGCCAGCCCCATGGAGCTGAGCCTGGCGGCAGGAGATGGGGGAGACAGGCCTGCACTCCAAGGGGAATTTTCATGATTCCCTATTATAGCCTATGGTCAAAACATCGAAATGTGTCAAAACAGTTTCAACAGAATGGAACGGAACAGTCCTTCGAAATGAAAAAAAGGACAAAATGAAACACTGTCCCTTTGAAATGGTGAAACAGAAGTCAAAACAAAACAGTGCTGTTTCGCACAGCCCTAGTTTGCAAGGACAGGGTGGGGAAAAAGGGGGGAGGGGTTGCGCTCTATGTCAATGAGCAATATACATCAACCCTCATCAAGACGGAATCCAAGGATGAGGAAGTAGAAGGATTGTGGGTTAGGCTACATGGGGGGCAAGGAGAAAGGGATTTGGTGGTAGGGGTCTGCTACAGACCCCCACATCAAGGGGAAGAAATAGATTCGGGGCTCCTGAGGCAACTCTCGGAGACCATAAAAGCTAAAGAGGCGGTAGTCATGGGGGACCTAAACTACCCAGACATCTGCTGGGAGTCACAGACAGTAAAGTCCCACCGCTCATGCAGGTTTCTAACCTGTGTACAGGACCTCCACCTGACACAGGAGGTACACGGTCCCACTAGGGGGAATGCCATACTGGATCTGGTATTGGCAATGGGGGATGACATGGTAGGGGACCTACAGATCGGTAGCCATCTGGGGGACAGTGATCACCTAATAATAGAATTCACCATAAGACGTCGAGTGGGTAAGGAAACTAGTAGGGTGAAAGTGCTAGACTTTAGGAAAGCTGATCTCAATTAACTCAGGCGATTAGTCAAGGACGCACTGCAGAGTAGGAGTTTTGAAGTGATGGGAGCCCAAGAAGGGTGGCTGTGCCTTAAGGAAATGATCCTTCGGGCACAAAGCAAGATGATCGCCGTGTGAGGCAAAAGAAGGAAAGGGGCCAGGAGGCTTCCCTGGCTGACCAGAGAAATCCAGGGCAGTCTACGGGCCAAAAGGGGGGCACATAAAAAGTGGAAACAGGGAGAGATCACCAAAGACGAATATACCCCCTCTGCTCGCGCTTGTAGGGAGGCAGTGCAGAGTCACTTAGAAGAACTGGATGCCTCTAAGTCGGCAGGCCCGGATGAGCTCCATCTGAAGGTGCTGAAGGCACTGGCCGACATCATTGCAGAGCCACTGTCAGGAATATTTGAACGCTCATGGCCAACGGGCCAAGTCCCAGAGGACTGGAAAAGGGCCAATGTGGTTCCCATTTTCAAGAAGGGGAGGAAGGAGGATCCGGGCAACTATAGGCCAGTCAGTCTCACCTCCATCCTTGGCAAAGTCTTTGAAAATATTATCAAGGCTCACATTTGTGAGAGCCCGACAGGACAAATTATGCTGAGGGGAAACCAGCACGGGTTCGTGGCAGGCAGATCATGCCTGAACAATCTAGTCTCTTTTTATGACCAGGTTACAAAACGCCTGGACACAGGAGGAGGGGTGGATGTCATATACTTAGACTTCAGGAAGGCCTTCAATACGGTATCCCACCCCATACTGGTGAACAAGTTAAGAGGCTGTGACTTGGATGACTACACAGTC